>NC_086448.1:780366263-780653763 GCF_028390025.1 Pseudophryne corroboree | reverse complement strand
TCCGCCGCGACCGGATGTGACGCGCGCGGAAAGACGTCACTTCCGGAAATAACAGTGGAACGCATATGCGGGTCAACGGACGGTGGAACGCAATCGCAGGTTGTAGTTACGGACGTGACACACATTAGTGGACAGCCTATATGGAGCCCAGGTGCATCTAATAAGAGGAGAAGATTTGGCGCTTTTTGGATGGAGTAAATAATACCCGAACAGGATAAATGGATGGGATGTTTATGAATGTTACACATAGAATGTATCAATTAGTAGATCCATGTCTGGTAATAGGTTTTTTCACATTGGATATGATGTCATAGGAAGAGGGGTATAAATAGGATACCCAGGGGAAGGAAGAGTATGTGCCTTGAAAAAGATACTTGAAAGTATTGAAACGCGTTGGCTAGTGGTCTTTTGGAGTCTGGGATCAATCCACAGGAGGAATTGCGAGGTGCTGGGGACGCCTGGTTGTTTATTCTATCTGCCTTGTTTTTCCTGCCATATGGTGAGAGTCCAGCCATTCTAATAAAGCAATATTATACTATGTTTGCTTTTATCCCCTTTTTGTGAGATTCTCTGAAATGAAGTGATGGATGGATGGATGAAAAATCTGGAATCCCATTAGGATTGCATCCTCTCCCCCACATATGCATATTGTCTATTAGTTAGACACCATCTTACGGTACGGATTCTACCTACATATAGAAGAAACCATTGACCATGTGTTAATAGTACAGGTTGAGTATCCCATATCCAAATATTCCGAAATACGGAATATTCAGAAATACAGACTTTTTGAGTGAGACTGAGACAGTGAAACTTTTGTTTTCTGATGGCTCAATGTACACAAACTTTGTTTAATACTCAAAGTTATTAAAAATGTTGTATTAAATGACCATCAGGCTGTGTGCATAAGGTGTATATGAAACATAAATGAATTGTGTGAATGTACAAACACTTTGTTTAATGCACAAAGTTATAAAAAATATTGGCTAAAATTACCTTCAGGCTGTGTGTGTATAAGGTGTATATGTGACATAAATGCATTCTGTGCTTAGATTTAGGTCCCATCTGTCACAACTGAGGGCCTGAGCTGACGGGAGGCAGCCTCAGTTGTAGGGGCTGAGATGTACCGGAACCTGGGAGGTTGTATCAGACCCCTGGACATGTAAGTAACATGAATAATAACTGCCCGAAGGCGTGACCACGACAACTTGGATAAAAGTCAATGATGTTTATTATGACAACTCCGCAACACAGCAGCAGTAAAAGAAAACGTAAAAGTCAGCAAATAATAAATACAGTTCCTGGGTACTACAGGATGGCAGGAGCCACAGGGCACTGGTAGTGTGAGATAGTTCTTATGATCTTCTAGATGGAAAGTCCTTACCAGGCCCGACTGTAGCAATGGAGATAACCCAGGATTGTGCCAGCTGGTGTTCCAGGAAAAGCTGGGTTGCTGAAGGTAAAACAGCTGCTGTGGATACTGGCTGGAACCAGACTGTTGTTAGCACGGAGTGGATACTGGCTGGAACCAGTTAAATAATAAATGAACTTGGGAGCGATGAAATATGAACTGAAATGTAGAACTTGAGAGCGGAGAAATAATAATACCGGTGGAGAGTGGTAAAGTGTAGAAAGGACACCGGCCCTTTAAGGGAAGCTGTACTCTGCTGAAAGCTGAGCTGGAAGCAGGTAATGTTGTAGCTGGAAACAGATGAATCCACAATGGATTGGAGAGTCAGGCTACACCGCAGGTGGAATGCTGGTGCGGGTCTCTATGGTGGAAGTCTTGAGACAGGAGCTGGAACCTGGAAGACAATCACAGGAGAGAGACAAACAGGAACTAGGTTTGACAACCAAAGCACTGACGCCTTCCCTGCTCAGGCACAGTGCACTTATACCTGCAGCAAGGAAGGGATTGGCTAGGCAATTATGCAGATTAACAATACTGACAACAGATTGGAGGAAATGATCAGCTGACAGAATCCAAGATGGCTGCGCCCATGCAGACACTTGGAGGGAAGTTTGGTTTGTAATCCACGTGGTAATGAAAACAGTAATGGCGGCGCCGGCCACTGGAGACAGGAGACGCCAGGCTGACAAGTGCACATCCAACCACGCGGACACAGCGGAGGCCGCGGCTGACGTAATCGCCACTCTGACACTCTGCATGCAGAAGCTCAGGGACGGCGGCGGAGGCCGCGGGAGACGCCATGCCAGATGTAATATGGCGTTACTGTGACAGCGTCTCAGAGAGACAGGAGAGGATACAGGAATGTACACATCAGGATAACAGATGGGATCCGGTCCTGGAGCGCTGAGCCAGCCTTAGGAGGCATCTGATGGGTAAGAAATGGCGTCCAGATACCCGGATCGTGACAGCACCCCCCCCTTTAGGAGTGGCCCCAGGACACTTCTTTGGCTTTTGAGGAAACTTGGAATGGAATCTCCGGACCAAGGCAGGAGCATGGACATCAGAAGCATTGGTCCACGACCGTTCCTCAGGACCATAACCCTTCCAGTCAATAAGATATTGTAGTTGACCGTAACGGTGACGTGAGTCCAGGATCTTGGCCACTTCATACTCAACGCCTCGTTGAGTTTGGACTTTCGGAGTTGGAGGAAGTGAGGAATGAAACCGATTCAAGATCAGCGGTTTCAACAGGGAAACATGGAATGTCCTGGGTATTTTTAAGAAGGGAGGCAACTGGAGTCTGTAAGCAACAGGATTGATGACTTGTTCAATCTTGAAAGGACCGATATAGCGAGGTGCAAACTTCATACTGGGAACTCTTAACCTCAAATTCTTCGTGGATAACCATACCCGATCACCCACCTTGAGAGCAGGAACTGCTCGACGCTTCTTATCCGCAAACTTCTTGTACCTGAACGATGCCTTGAGCAGAGCTGATCGTACGCTCTTCCAGATATTGGCAAACTGATGCAAGGTGATATCCACTGCGGGAACAGAAGTTGCTGGAAGCGGTTGGAACTCAGGGACTTTAGGGTGGAATCCAAAGTTAGTGAAGAATGGTGTTGAAGCAGATGAAGAATGATACTGGTTGTTATGACAGAACTCGGCCCAGGGAAGTAATTGAACCCAGTCATCTTGAGAGGAGGACACATAGATGCGGAGGAAGGCCTCCAAGTCCTGATTCACCCTCTCGGTTTGACCATTGGTCTGAGGATGGTAAGCCGTGGAAAACTTTAGCTTGACTTGGAGGACTTGACATAAACTTCGCCAGAATTTGGCTGTGAATTGAACTCCTCGATCTGAGATAATTTCTTCAGGAAGACCGTGGAGTCGGAAGATCTCTTGTATGAATACTTGAGCCAACTTGGAAGCTGACGGAAGACCGGTGAGAGGAATGAAGTGTGCCATCTTGGTGAACCGGTCAACTACCACCCAGATGGTATTGAACTTGTTGCACATGGGTAAGTCTGTAATGAAATCCATTGACAAGTGGGTCCATGGTCGACGGGGAACGGATAGTGGAACCAGTTGCCCCGCAGGCGACTGGCGGGATACTTTATGTTGGGCACACTTTGGGCAAGATGCAATAAACTCCAAGACGTCTTTTTTCAGAGTTGGCCACCAATAGGACCTAGAGATAAACTCCAGGGTTTTTTGGATACCTGTATGTCCGGCAAAACGGGAAGCATGGGCCCAATGCATGAGCTTCTTCCTTAGCATCGGCTTCACAAAACTTTTCCCTGATGGGGGCGTAGAGTCCATCCCTACCGTGGAGAATGCCAACGGATTTATAATAGGATGCTTGTCTGAAGACTCTGACTCATTTTCTTGCTCCCATGAGCGGGAAAGGGCATCGGCCTTGCGATTCTGAGAGCCCGGACAGAACTGGAGTTTAAAGTCGAACCTGGAAAAGAAAAGTGCCCATCTGGCCTGACGAGGGTTGAGACATTGTGCGCCCTTCAGGTATAAAAGGTTCTTGTGGTCTGTAAGTATGGTGATTAAATGAGAAGCTCCCTCCAACAGATACCTCCACTCTTCTAGAGCGAGCTTGATGGCTAGCAACTCCTGGTCGCCAATGGCATAGTTGCGCTCAGCTGGGGAGAACTTCCGGGAGAAGAAACTGCAAGGATGTAAATGGCCATCTTTAGCCCTCTGAGATAACACCGCTCCTACTCCAACGGAGGAGGCATCCACCTCTAGGATGAAAGGAGAGTCGATGTCAGGCTGTTTCAGGACAGGCGCAGAGATGAACCTCTGTTTTAAAAGATGAAAAGCTTGCATGGCTTCTTCAGACCACTTGGACGGGTTAGCACCCTTCTTGGTGAAAGCAGTAATAGGCGCCACAATGGTGGAAAAGTCTCGTATAAACTTTCGGTAATAATTGGCGAACCCTAAGAACCTCTGGACCCCTTTGAGGGTTAAGGGTACCGGCCAATTCTGAATTGCTTGTAGTTTCTCAGGATCCATCTCTAGTCCGGAACCGGACACAATGTACCCTAAAAACGGAATGGACTTGACTTCAAAGACGCATTTTTCTAATTTGCAATAGAGATGATTGACACGGAGACGGGACAGAACCTCTTTAACCCAAAAACGATGTTCCTCTAAATCGTTGGCAAAAATGAGGATATCGTCTAGATAGACCACGACATGACGGTATAGAATGTCTCTGAAGATCTCATTGACAAAATGCTGGAAGACAGCTGGAGCATTGCTCAATCCGAAGGGCATGACGAGGTACTCATAATGTCCGTCACGGGTGTTAAAGGCGGTCTTCCACTCGTCACCCTCACGGATCCGGATGAGATTGTATGCACCTCGCAAGTCCAGCTTTGTAAAGATGGTAGCTCCGCTAACTCTGTCAAAGAGCTCAGTAATCAGGGGTAAAGGATAACGGTTCTTGATGGTAATGTCGTTCAAACCTCTGTAGTCGATGCACGGCCGCAGACCACCATCTTTCTTTTTTACAAAAAAGAAGCCTGCGCCGGCTGGGGAAGAAGAAGGTCGAATGAACCCCTTTGCTAGGTTCTCTTTAATGTATTCCTCCATAGAATGCGTCTCAGGCAGAGACAACGGATAAGTTCGGCCTCGAGGTGGAACCTTCCCTGGAACGAGATCAATCGGGCAGTCCCATTCTGTATGAGGAGGAAGGATATCAGCAGAAGCTTTACTGAACACATCCGTGAAATCTTGATATGGAGGAGGTGGAACATCAGACGACCTGGGGGAGGAAGAACAGACAGGCAATACTTTAAACAAACATGTCTCTGCACAGGAGGAACCCCATGCCAGGATTTGCGTAGTCGTCCAATCAATTGTAGGATTGTGAAGACGGAGCCATGGAAGGCCCAAGACCACAGGATGTGTGGCTCTTGGAATCACTAAAAGTGAAATAAGTTCGGAATGAAGAACTCCCACTCTCAGACGAACTGGTAGAGTCCTTAGAGCAATAACAGTATCAAAAATTTTACTGCCATCCACGGCAGTTAAGGAAAAGGAGGAAGGAAGTCTCTCGGTGGGTAGGGACCACCGTTTAACATAGGCTTCAGTAATAAAGTTCCCAGCTGCTCCGGAATCAAGGAGAGCAATGACGTTCCGATAACGTTGAGCAACTTGAAGCGAGACTGGGAGATTACAATCATGAGGAGATGGAGAGGAGATCATTACTCCTAGCCGGCCCTCTCCTGGGCGAGCTAGGGTTTGGAGTTTTCCCGGACGTTCGGGACAGGCATTGATGGTGTGAGACGGAGCTGCACAGTAAAGACAAAGAGACTCAGAGAGACGTCTTCGGCGCTCAGCAGGAGTTAAACGGGAACGGCCAATTTGCATGGGCTCATCTTTAGATGGTGACAGTTGACGAGGAGGAGGAGCAGAAGATTTTGGAGCAGATGATCTTCCACGCTCAGTTGCTCTCTCTCTGAAACGTAAATCAACTTTCGTGCAGAGTGAGATTAGCTCATCTAACTTAGAAGGTAAGTCTCTGGTAGCTAACTCATCTTTAATAAGCTCAGATAAGCCATGCCAGAATGCAGCATACAGGGCCTCGTCGTTCCATGCCAGTTCGGATGCCAGGATCTGGAACTGTATCAGATATTGTCCTACAGTACGTGACCCCTGGCGTAAACGGAGAATCTCGGATGAAGCTGAGGTTACCCGGCCTGGCTCGTCGAAGATGCGCCTGAATGTTGACACGAATGCAGTGTAAGAAGATAGCAGGGTGTCGGACCTCTCCCATAACGGTGATGCCCAGTCAAGGGCGGAGCCACTGAGAAGAGAGATGATGTAGGCAATTTTTGTACGGTCACTGGGAAAATTGCCAGGTTGTAGCTCAAACTGAATCTCACACTGGTTGAGAAATCCCCTGCAGAATCTTGGAGATCCGTCAAATTTTGCTGGCGTTGGAAGATGAAGACGTGGAGCAGAAATGGGTAAGGTGGGTGGGGTTATAGCTGGAGTCACTGTGGTTGACGCACCAGATGCGCCTGATCCACGGAGAGTTGTCTGAATCCCATCCAGCCGAGTAGAGAGATCCTGGAGACAGCGGATGATGTGGCCCTGTGCAGCCTCCTGATGTTCTAGTCGGGCTGCCAGTTCTTGCATCGGCCTGGCCGCTTGATCCTGGTCTCCGGCTGGATTCATTAGGTCAGTGCTTACTGTCACAACTGAGGGCCTGAGCTGACGGGAGGCAGCCTCAGTTGTAGGGGCTGAGATGTACCGGAACCTGGGAGGTTGTATCAGACCCCTGGACATGTAAGTAACATGAATAATAACTGCCCGAAGGCGTGACCACGACAACTTGGATAAAAGTCAATGATGTTTATTATGACAACTCCGCAACACAGCAGCAGTAAAAGAAAACGTAAAAGTCAGCAAATAATAAATACAGTTCCTGGGTACTACAGGATGGCAGGAGCCACAGGGCACTGGTAGTGTGAGATAGTTCTTATGATCTTCTAGATGGAAAGTCCTTACCAGGCCCGACTGTAGCAATGGAGATAACCCAGGATTGTGCCAGCTGGTGTTCCAGGAAAAGCTGGGTTGCTGAAGGTAAAACAGCTGCTGTGGATACTGGCTGGAACCAGACTGTTGTTAGCACGGAGTGGATACTGGCTGGAACCAGTTAAATAATAAATGAACTTGGGAGCGATGAAATATGAACTGAAATGTAGAACTTGAGAGCGGAGAAATAATAATACCGGTGGAGAGTGGTAAAGTGTAGAAAGGACACCGGCCCTTTAAGGGAAGCTGTACTCTGCTGAAAGCTGAGCTGGAAGCAGGTAATGTTGTAGCTGGAAACAGATGAATCCACAATGGATTGGAGAGTCAGGCTACACCGCAGGTGGAATGCTGGTGCGGGTCTCTATGGTGGAAGTCTTGAGACAGGAGCTGGAACCTGGAAGACAATCACAGGAGAGAGACAAACAGGAACTAGGTTTGACAACCAAAGCACTGACGCCTTCCCTGCTCAGGCACAGTGCACTTATACCTGCAGCAAGGAAGGGATTGGCTAGGCAATTATGCAGATTAACAATACTGACAACAGATTGGAGGAAATTATCAGCTGACAGAATCCAAGATGGCTGCGCCCATGCAGACACTTGGAGGGAAGTTTGGTTTGTAATCCATGTGGTAATGAAAACAGTAATGGCGGCGCCGGCCACTGGAGACAGGAGACGCCAGGCTGACAAGTGCACATCCAACCACGCGGACACAGCGGAGGCCGCGGCTGACGTAATCGCCACTCTGACACTCTGCATGCAGAAGCTCAGGGACGGCGGCGGAGGCCGCGGGAGACGCCATGCCAGATGTAATATGGCGTTACTGTGACAGCGTCTCAGAGAGACAGGAGAGGATACAGGAATGTACACATCAGGATAACAGATGGGATCCGGTCCTGGAGCGCTGAGCCAGCCTTAGGAGGCATCTGATGGGTAAGAAATGGCGTCCAGATACCCGGATCGTGACACCATCACCATAATATCTCATTATGGTATGCAATTATTCCAAAATACGGAAAAATCCCATATCCAAAATTCCTCTGGTCCCAAGCATTTTGGATAAGGGATACTCAACCTGTATTACACTATTGTATTTCTTATTCTTTATTTGAGGGTCAAAATTTGATGATAAATTGATCACCTAGAAGTACCCCATATGACTTTTTTTATCAGCGCCTGAAGACTATTTGGTGATATCTCTTTTGTTGCAATTTGTGTTGGGGTGTGCGGTGACACCTTTTTTCACTGAGACGTCTATAGGCAGCTTTAGCGCACCACAAGTCTTCACATTTTCTTGTTATCAGTACCGCTGGGGAGCTGAGTATCACGCACTTAATACAGGTTGAGTATCCCATATCCATATATTCCGAAATACGGAATATTCCGAAATACAGACTTTTTTGAGTGAGAGTGAGATAGTGAAACCTTTGTTTTTTGATGGCTCAATGTACACAAACTTTGTTTAATACACAAAGTTATTAAAAATATTGTATTAAATGACCTTCAGGCTGTGTGTATAAGGTGTATATGAAACATACATGAATTGTGTGAATGTAGACACACTTTGTTTAATGCACAAAGTTATAAAAAATATTGGCTAAAATGACCTTCAGGCTGTGTGTATAAAGTGTATATGTAACATAAATGCATTCTGTGCTTATATTTAGGTCCCATCACCATGATATCTCATTATGGTATGCAATTATTCCAAAATACGGAAAAATCCCATATCCAAAATACCTCTGGTCCCAAGCATTTTGGATAAGGGATACTCAACCTGTAAACACTTTTTCCTCTTCCCCTATCTGGGGCTCCATGGATCTGATTTTACTGGGGCTAGGGCAACGGGGTTATCTTATTGTAGGTGCTAGCAAAACTGTGCTGGACTGTAAATGCTTCCAAACTGACATGCGGTGCAGACTAGCCCTGTGCTGGGCGTCCCCCCGCATGTCTGAGTGCCTGATCGTAGCTGTGCTAAATTTAGCACAGATACGATCAACACGGAATGACCCCCCCATGTGCACTGCAGGTGTGGCAGATATAACATATGCAGAGAGAGTTAGATGGGGATCCGGTCTCTAGGTCGACACTATCTAGGTCGACCACTATTGGTCGACAGTAACTAGGTCGAGGGGGTCGTTAGGTCGACATGTTATAGGTCGACAGGTCAAAAGGTCGACATGGTTTTTCATGATTTTTTGTCTTTTTTTAACCTTTTCATACTTAACGATCCACGTGGACTATGATTGGAACGGTAATCTGTGCTGAGCAAAGCTATAGTGGAGTGAGGCACCTTGCCCGATGCATGGCGAGCGAAGCGAGCCATGCGAGGTGACATGGTGCACTAATTGGGGTTCCCAGTCACTCTACGAAGAAAACGACACCAAAAAAACTCACGTCGACCTTTTGACCTGTCAACCTAGACCATGTCGACCTAAAGATGTGGGTGGGGGGTGTTCAAACTGAAATCTAAATTGCAGTGTAAAAATAATGCAGCCGGTATTTACCCTGCACAGAAATAAAATAACCCACCCAAATCTAACTCTCTCTGCAAATTATATATCTGCCCCCCCCCCTACAGTTCACATGGTTTTGCCCAACTGCTAACAAATTTGCTGCTGCGATCGACTCTGAATTAGGCCCAATGGGGGTAATTCTGAGTTGACCGCAGCAGGATCTATGTTAGCAGTTGGGCAAAACCATGTGCACTGCAGGGGGGGGGGCAGATATAAAATTTGCAGAGAGAGTTAGATTTGGGTGGGTTATTTTATTTCTGTGCGATCAACTTGGAATTACCCCCAATGTGGGGACGATCACTGGTGTAACTGTGACAGTTACTGTGCATTGGCCCTCATTCCGAGTCGTTCGCTCGGTAAATTTCTTCGCATCGCAGCGTTTTTCTGCTTAGTACGCATGCGCAATGTTCGCACTGCGACTGCGCCAAGTAATTTTGCTATGAAGATAGTTTTTTTACTCGCGGCTTTTTCTTCGCTCCGGCGATCGTAGTGTGATTGACAGGAAATGGGTGTTACTGGGCGGAAACACTGCGTTTTATGGGCGTGTGGATAAAAACGCTACCGTTTCCGGAAAAAACGCGGGAGTGGCTGGAGAAACGGGGGAGTGTCTGGGCGAACGCTGGGTGTGTTTATGACGTCAAACCAGGAACGACAAGCACTGAACTGATCGCAGATGCCGAGTAAGGTTGAAGTTACTCTGAAACTGCTAAGTAGTTTGTAATCGCAATATTGCGAATACGTCGTTCGCAATTTTAAGAAGCTAAGATTCACTCCCAGTAGGCGGCGGCTTAGCGTGTGTAACTCTGCTAAAATCGCCTTGCGAGCGAACAACTCGGAATGAGGGCCATTGATGTTTAGAGTTTTTGCACAGCCAATGAAAACTGGATTTGTGAGTTTTAATAAATGTATCTTTTTGACTCTTCCTCTGATCGTGGGTTTCTACTGTTTGAGTGTACGCCTTTAATGCTGGATGTGAAGGGTTTTACCCTAAAGTGTTAAATATGCAATTGTAGAGAAAGGGACACTTATTAATGAAATATACAGTTTGAAAAACTGATCTGTAAACTCTGATGCTGCTGGGTGTAAATGAAGTCCTGGCGTGCTTTGTCATTTTTTCCTTTATTACTGTGGTGATACTGGCACCGCAGAGCAGGGACGTGCAGTCAGGGGTGGCAGTGCCTCCCCTGTAATAATGATTGAAGTAATACAAAGAAGATATTTATGACACGTTCTGTGTCATAATTATCCTCTTTGCATTTTGCTAATGATATTTGCTGTGAAAACACAGCCAAATGCGGGTGGGGGGCAGCTGAGAGCGCTGCCTCACACCAACAATAGTAAAGTGCCTGAGGCTGGGGGTGGGCAGGGGGCGGGGCCAAACGGAGGGCAGGAAATCCCATTGAAAAAACATAGAGTAGAGGCACCAGCAGAACTGCCTCAGTGACAGGGGCGTGCCTGCATCCCACCTCAGAGCCCGCCCCTGTCAGTGAGGCAGATTTGATTGGTCAGCGGCTGCAGCACTGAGCAGTGACTGTTTCCTGGTGTCACTGCTAGTGCTGAGTGTGGATCTCTCTCTCCCTCCCCAGGTGCTGGTCGTGGCGGTACAGATGGTGAGGTAAGGCCATCATGGTTTACAATTCCACATATCTATAGCTGGTGTAGCACTGTTATAGGTGGTGGGCGGTGGGAGGGGGCTCTGGTTCCTTGCACCTGGATGCTATAGCCACATACAGTAGGGTCAGGCTGCTGCTGTCAGGGTCAGAGCTACGGCAGGAGCAGGCTGAGTGTCACTGTCTGCCCCTGCCTTTTGTTTTCAATCCCTCAGCTGCTGCCTGTGGATGTGTTAGGCCGCAGGGAGGGGGGTTAGGCACCCATGTTAGGGTTAGGCATTATAGGGGGAGGTTAGGGTTAGGCTACGGGCAGGGAGGGTTAGGGTAGGGCCGGAGCTTCCACTAGGCAGCTTTAGGCAGCTGCCTAGGGGTGCCGGGACCTGAGGGGACGGCCTGCTATAGCTGCATGAAAAAGGTAGCGTGGTCCTACTTCTCACAACCGCCGCAATCCCCCCAGCCCTCGTATCTACAATAGCCACGACTGCCAAGCTCCTGTATTGCAGGGTGACATGCGGCGCTGCTCTTCATTCCAGGCTCCTTCACAGACTACTCAGACCCATCTCTGCATCGCAGCCTGCAGGTGAGGTGGCTACACAGTGCACTGTCCGCATTTGATAAGGAAAGAGGGGGAGAGCAGCAGTCTTATGGGTCAGGTACTGAGATGAGCAGCAGGCATGCACACTATCTGGGGTGGATGAGCACAGCATGCACACTATCTGGGGTGGATGAGCAGCAGGCATGCACACTATCTGGGGTGGATGAGCAGCAGGCATGCACACTATCTGGGGTGGATGAGCAGCAGCATGCACACTATCTGGGGTGGATGAGCACAGCATGCACACTATCTGGGGTGGATGAGCACAGCATGCACACTATCTGGGGTGGATGAGCAGCAGCATGCACACTATCTGGGGTGGATGAGCAGCAGCATGCACACTATCTGGGGTGGATGAGCACAGCATGCACACTATCTGGGGTGGATGAGCACAGCATGCACACTATCTGGGGTGGATGAGCACAGCATGCACACAGATGGTAGAGAGGATAGAACAGAAGACATTTATAAGAGTAGGGGGGGGGGGTGAGAGCAGCAGCATGCACACTATCTGGGGTGGATGAGCACAGCATGCACACTATCTGGGGTGGATGAGCACAGCATGCACACAGATGGTAGAGAGGATAGAACAGAAGACATTTATAAGAGTAGGGGGGGGGGGGTGAGAGCAGCAGCATGCACACTATCTGGGGTGGATGAGCACAGCATGCACACTATCTGGGGTGGATGAGCACAGCATGCACACTATCTGGGGTGGATGAGCACAGCATGCACACAGATGGCAGAGGGGATAGAACAGAAGACATTTATAAGAGTAGGGGGGGTGAGAGCAGCAGCAGGAATCCACACAGACTATGGAGATGGGGAGAAGAGAGCAGCCATGCAACAGGCTGGGGTTGGGGGAGAGCAGCAGTATGCTTTCCACCTGAATGCTGGTTAGGGGGAAGGGGCAGTAGGCAGAACTTTTGCCTAGGGTGCCGAGAAACCTTGCACCGGCCCTGGGTTAGGGGGTTAGGGAGAGGGGAGTACACCCCCTACTCACTCCAAGCTGTATGTTGGTGTAAATGCAGTTTTGTTAGCCAGTGCCTCCCCAGTCATTGACCTCACCGCATGTCACTGCCGCAGAGTGTATGCTTAAGGATAAAGGGGGTCATTCCGAGTTGATCGCTCGCTAGCTACATTTTGCAGGCTGCGATCAGATAGTCGCCGCCTATAGGGCGTCATTCCGAGTTGATCATAGCTGTGCTAAATTTAACACAGCTACGATCAGGCACTCAGACATGCGGGGGGACGCCCAGCACAGGGCTAGTCTGCCCCACATATCAGTGCTACCCCCCCCCCCCCCCCGCAGAATGCAAAAGCATTGCACAGCGGCGATGCTTTTGCATCTCAGGAGTTACTCCCGGCCAGCGCAGCTCCTGCGGCTGGCCGGGAGAACTTCTTCGCTGGTCTGGGTCGCAGTGGCTGAGTGTGATGTCACGCAGCCGCCGCGGCCCGCCCCCCAACGGTCTGGCCACATCTGCATTGGCCAGATCACGCCCCCTAAACAGCGGCTTAACGCCGCCGTCCAGCCCCCTCCCGCCCAGCGACCGCCTCTGCCTCAGAGGCGATCGCTAGGCAATGACGGCTGGCATGCGCTGGCGCACTGCGGCTCCGGCACATGCGCAGTCCCAACACGATTGCTGCACTGCGATAAACTGCAGCGAGCGATCGGGTCGGAATGACCCCTACAGGGGAGTGTATTTTCGCTGTGCAAGTGTGCGATCGTATGTGCAGCCGAGCGGTACAAAAAAGTTTTGTGCAGTTTCTGAGTTGCCCTGAACTTACTCAGCCGCTGCGATCACTTCAGCCTGTTCATGTCCGGAACTAACGTCAGACACCCGCCCTGCAAACGCTTGGACACTCCATCGTTTTTCCAAAGACTCCCAGAAAACGGTCAGTTGCCACCCACAAACGCCCTCTTCCTGTCAATCTCCTTGCGATCGGCTGTGCGAATGGATTCTTCATTAAATCCATCGATCAGCAACAATCCGCTTTGTAACTGTACGACGCGCATGTGCATTGCGGTGCACACGCATGCGCAGTTTTGACCTGATCGCACCGCAGCGAAAAAAGCTAGGTACACACTATACAATTATTGAGTCGATTTGCCAATAATTTGGTTTTAGTACAAATTTATTGTATAGTGTGTACGAAGGATAGTTTTGACTTTTCGCCGATAATTCTGGAAAATCTTGGCCGCAAACGAGCAATCGATTTTGCGATCTGTCGCACCAAACCAAAACTCTCGGACACAATCTCCCAATATCGACTAGTGTGTGTGCATTCTCAATAATCTGCCCATATTTCCTATGTTTTCCTGTCACTATGTCATCCACCTTGTGGGTGGACATATGCAAATGCAGCGTGATGTGGCAGAAAATTGGTTACCTTAAAAAGAAAAATCTTTTAGCGTGTAGCTCAGATATTGGTGCCTACAATTTCCCGAAAAACCGTCCGATTGTCAGGCCAACCAAAATAAATCTGACAGTGTGTACTTAGCTTAAGTAGAGCCTTTGCAATATCTATGGGGGGCCAGGTCAGGTGAAGGTTGCTATAATATCCCTTTAATCAGGGACACATATAAATTACACAGGTTCTGTGGCTAGCTGGCTGGCTGACTTCAAGTGTGCATTTCACCTGGTGTAATCAGCCACAGAACCAGGGCCGGTTCGAGGGCCCTCGACGCCCCGGGCAGGGAACGGGGGTGTGGCTTAATACAGGGGGCTTGGCCAGTTACGCCCCCTGTACAGTAGAAGCGCCGCTTAAATGCTGAGCGGTGCGCGATGACGTCATCGCGCACCGCTCAGCAAAGGTCCTCTCCGCGAAGGGAAACTAGACGCTACGCATCTAGTTCCCTTCACAGGGGACCACAGCCGGGACCACAGCCGCAGAGCCGGGGGACACAGCGGGCAGCGGAGGGCACAGCAGTGGCGGATCTTGCCATGGTGCGGCGCCCTCCGGAAGGCGGCGCCCCGGGCAAAAGTCCTGCTTGCCCGTGGCAAGATCCGCTACTGCACAGAACCTGTGTAATTCATGAGTACCTGATTAAAGGGATATTATAGCAGTCCCACCCGGGTGATACTGAGGGGGTGTGGCCAAATTTGGGAGGTTTCATTATGTAGTACCTGCCCTAAATCATACCCCCCCTTCTTTCCCAGTAACCTGAGAATGAGTGCCTGTTTTTGGTAATCGGTAGCAGAAACAGGTCACTGTACTGGCACATGTGAGTTGATATTGGGCAAATCACCCAATAACAGCTGAGATATTGCAGAATGTGTCACAGCTTTACTCTCATAAATAATATATATTTTTTAATTTAAACTAATAAAAAAGAGTAATAGAACGTGTGAAGAAACGACCACAATCTGCTGCTAATAGGACATTTTATTTATTGAACTAAATGCGGAGCCAGTGATGTGAGACAGGCTTTCACAGAAGTATGGCAGTGTGTGGTAAGTAACTATGTAAATTTTCTAACTTTCAATGAAAGATAAAGGAGAGTTCAGCACACTCTTCTATACTTTAAGATAGAATATGGACAATGGGGGTCATTCCGAGTTGATCGCTCGCTAGCTAGTTTTAGCAGCCGTGCAAACGCTATGCCACCGCCCACTTTGGAGTGTATTTTAGCTTAGCAGAAGTGCGAACGCATGTGCAGCCGAGCGCTGCAAAAATGGTCTGTGCAGTTTCAGAGTAGCTCTGAACCTACTCAGCGCTTGCGATCACTTCAGCCTATTCCTGTCCGGATTTGACGTCATACACCCACCCAGCCACGCCTGCGTTTTTTCAGACACGCCTGCGTTTTTGCAAACACTCTCTGAAAACGGTCAGTTGACACCCAGATACGCCCCCTTCCTGTAAATCTTTTTGCGGCCGACAGTGCGACGGAAAACTGCTAGAACCTGTGCAAAACACCAAATGCCTTTGTACCCATACGTCGCGCGTGCACATTGCGGTGCATACGCATGCGCAGAAATGCCGATTTTTAGCCTGATCGCTGCGCTGCGAACAACGGCAGGTAGCGATCAACTCAGAATGACCCCCAATATTCCTTGTTTCCACATTTGCAAATATTTGTCTTAGGTCATCTCTTGTGTGGCAGTATATCCCAGACGCCTGACTCATTCTGTACATAGCTAACCCATTTAGTTTGACTCATTACAGGGTGATATCAAAGACATTTACATACTGGATGCTATCTCATATTTTTCCAGTTCTGTTTAATATCTTACTGAAATTGGAATGTGTGTGTATTTAATTCTTGGAAAGGTAAATGGCGGTGGGTTATCTGTATGAAGAGTTAGCGGGTTGATCACGTCATGTTACCATCTTATCTCCCTTGCTGTCTGGGCTTATAATCACTTTATGATATTAAATATTATTATTATTAGTATTATTATTAATAATTTCTATAACATCATCAAACACAAATAGCATGGTTGATAGATAGATAGATAGATAGATAGATAGATAGATAGATAGATAGATAGATAGATAACCAGCCTATGGGCTGCAGGGCTGAAGCCACCGCCAGTAAAACCCGCCACCCTCAGAGACAGCCTAGCAGTGGCAGTGTTACGCACACCAGTGCTAACAGGAGTATACCGGTGTATGAACAGAGAGGGAAGCGAAGCAAACGAACTCACAAACAGTATAACATAACATACACAGGAGGTGATGGAATAACTAATAAACACAAAGTGAACGGAGAAGCCCAAAGGCTCAGGAATTGGGTGTCTCCCTAGTGTCAGGAATGCTCAGATGGAATAGAGCGGACAATGAAGCGATGTGTAGTGATTTAACATGTGGAGCACCTGAAATGATGTTGCTAAGAGCAACAGAAAAAACCCCAAAGGGTTACCAACGGGTGTGGGAATAAACTCCTTGGTCAGAGATAGAAATATAGACACAAGGAGAGTATCCACAATCCTAACCCCCACTTGCAGGGCACAGGTTCAGCTTACTGCCACTAAACTGACACCTGGACGCCCTGCACAGTGAGGGAGGATTAAGCAAGCAGGTCTGAGAGTACAGCCGCAAACCTGCTGGGTTCACAGAATAGCAAAAGAACCCCAGCAGGTCAAACAACTGACTCCAGTCTTACTGCTAGGTCCGGATTGGCAGAATGAAGTACCGAATCCCAAGGCCTATTCGCAGTAAGCAACAAGTAAATACAAAGTCACACAGTACTAGCTAACTCTCTGGAACTGACTAACAAACAAAGATTCAGCAGCATTTGCCTAGCCTGAGAGGATGGTTTATATAGCAGGTGCTGTCCACGCCCCACTCAGACCTCACAGACTGTGAGCACAAAACCAGCGCCGGATTCCCTGCCGTGCACAGAGCCTGTAACCACTACACAGTAAAAACCCGGACCGGAGTATCAGCTGCACTCAGGTTACTTCACTAACACTTGCCTCCCGGTTGCCATAGCGACGTGGCAGCACAGAGCAGGAGATCCTAACAGTACCCCCCCTCTGACGAGGGGTCAAAGAACCCCTACCACCGGGTTTATCGGGGAACTGCGAGAAGAAAGAGCGTATCAGTCTGGGGGCATGAAGATCACAACTGCGCACCCACGACCGCTCCTCCGGGCCATACCCCTTCCAGTGCACCAAAAATGAGAGCCGACCCCGAACCATCTTGGAGTCAAGAACCCTTTCAACCACAAACTCCCTCTGACCCCGTATCAGAAGAGGAGAAGGTCTTCCACTGGAAGAAGGATTACTAACCGCCAGTTTTAAAAGGGAACAATGAAATGTTTTATTGATACCCAATGAACGGGGCAGATCTAACTGAAATGCCACCGGATTGATAACCCTGGTGATCTTATAAGGGCCGATGAACCGGGGGCCTAACTTATGAGATGGCTGTCTCAACTTCAAATTCTTGGTGGACAACCAGACGAAGTCTCCTAATTTGAAGCTGCAGGGTCTTCTCCGCTTATCAAAAACCCTTTTGGTCACTAATGACACAGACACAAGGGCTTTCTTCACTTTCCTCCAAATACCCCTAAGGACCGAAACAACAGAGGAACCACCAGGCGTGGAATCCAGGGGGTCAAAAGAATTGGCCTTAGGATGATGCCCATACACACAAAGGAAGGGAGAGATCCCTGTAGCAGAGTGAGCCGCGTTGTTATAGGCAAACTCCGCCATGGACAGATGAGCAACCCAGTCAGTATGACACTTGGAGACATAACACCTGAGGAACTGCTCCAAGGACTGGTTCACCCTCTCAGTCTGCCCATTAGACTGTGGATGGTAGCCTGACGACAAGCTGACAGAAATCTGGAGATCAGAACAAAATGCCCTCCAGAATTTGGCCACAAACTGGGATCCACGGTCAGAGACCACATCAAGTGGCAACCCGTGGAGGCGCACAACATGCTGCATAAATAACTCAGACAGGCGTCTGGCCGATGGCAACCCAACCAGTGGAACGAAATGCGCCATCTTCGAAAACCTGTCAACGACAACCCAAATGGCTGTCATCCCCGAGGATTTGGGCAAGTCCACCACAAAATCCATGGAAATGTGGGTCCATGGCTTAGACGGAATAGAGAGTGGATGTAATGGGCCGACAGGAACCCCTCTAGGAGTTTTATTTCGGGCACAAACGTCACATGCCCGAACCCACTGATCCACATCCCTAGCCACCGAGGGCCACCACACCGCCCTAGACAGCAACTCCCGAGTTCTGGCAATACCCAGATGCCCTGCCGACCTCTTGGCATGGAATTCCAGGAACACTCGCTGTCTTAACCTAGGAGGCACAAACAAGAGACCTACCGGAAGGTCTGGAGGAGCCTGCTCCTGTGCTCTAAGGACTAATGTCCTGGGTAATGCCCACTTTAATACATGATGGGGACACAATGGGCAATGGCTCCTCGGTGGTCTCTTGAACTGGAGCAAAACTCCGCGAGAGCGCATCAGCCTTGATGTTTTTTGACCCAGGGCGATATGTTATCAAAAAATTAAAGCGAGCAAAAAACAAAGCCCATCGTGCCTGTCTGGCATTGAGCCGCTTCGCTGACTCTAAATATGCCAGATTCTTATGGTCGGTGAGAATTGAGACCACAAACTTAGCCCCCTCAAGCCAGTGTCTCCACTCCCCGAGTGCATCCTTTATAGCCAACAATTCCCGGTTACCCACATCATAATTCATCTCGGCAGACGAAAATTTACGGGAAAAGTAAGCACAGGGATGAAGGCGATTATCAGACACCCCCATATGAGAGAGCACTGCCCCAATACCTATCTCAGAGGCATCCACTTCTACCACAAAAGGACGCTCTGGATCTGGGTGTCGCAGCACCGTGGCCGAGACAAATGCCCTTTTGAGACGGGCAAAGGCTGCTTTGGCCTCACAAGACCAGTGAGCAACATCCGCCCCTTTCTTAGTGAGTGCCACCAAAGGGGCCACTATAGACGAAAATCCAGCGATAAACCGTCTATAAAAATTCGCAAAGCCCAGAAAACGCTGAAGCGCTTTCAAACTAGTGGGCTGCACCCAATCCAGGACTGCCTGTACCTTAGAACCCTCCATTTGAAAACCTTCTGAGGAGATAATATACCCTAGAAAATGCGATTTGCTGGACTTCAAACTCGCACTTCTCCAGCTTCGCCCCAAGCTGGTGGTCCCTGAGTTTCTGGAGGACTAAGCGTACATGCTTCCGATGTTCCTCCAGGGAATGAGAGAAGATTAGGATGTCATCTAGATAAACAACTAAGAATCTATCCAAATATTCCCTGAGCACATCGTTCATGAATTCCTGGAAGACTGCCGGGGCATTAGAGAGCCAAAAAGGCATCACCAAATATTCATAATGCCCTGAGTGGGTATTAAAGGCAGTCTTCCATTCATCCCCCTCTCTTATTCGGATTAGATTGTAAGCACCGCGTAGGTCAATCTTAGAAAAAATGGTGGCAGTACGAAGCTGGTCAAACAAAACCGAAATGAGAGGCAGTGGGTACGAGTTTTTAATCGTGATACGGTTCAATTCCCTGAAGTCGATGCAGGGTCGCAACGAACCATCCTTTTACCCACGAAAAAGAACCCCGACCCAACTGGGGACTGTGAGTGTCTGATAAATCCCTTAGCCAAGTTCTCCTGAATGTACTCTGCCATAGCCTGAGTCTCAGGACGTGACAGGGAGTACAACCTGCTCTTGGGAAGCTTAGCATCCGGCAACAAATCAATGGCACAGTCATAGGGGCGATGGGGAGGTAGTACCTCCGCAACTTTTTTTGAGAACACATCCGCAAAATCTGCATAACATCCTGGCAATCCTGGCAAACTTAGCTGCGAGAGCCTGACTGGAAGGCTCAAGCAACTCCTGAAACAATCACTACCCCAACTAAGAATCTACCCAGAGACCCAGTCAAATTGAGGGTTATGGGCCCTTAACCAGGGTAACCCCAAAACCAATGGGGCAAAAGAACAGACAGTCACATAAAAAGACAATTTTTCAGAGTGTGTGGCTCCAATAAACAAAGGAATTTGACTGGTGCAGGAGGTAATTTTACCCTGGGACAATGGTTCCCCGTTTAACCCACAGATCTCAATCTCTGATGCCAAAGGTACTGAGGGAACAGAGTGTTCCAGGGCGAATTGACGGTCCATGAAAACCCCATCGGCCCCACTGTCAACAAAGGCCTCAGTCTTGACAGTTTGAACGAGGATCTCCAAAGTCACCGGAATGAGAAAAGTCTTTTTGGGAAATTCTGACTTCTGGCCTGACAGGATATTTCCCATCACCCTCAGGCCCTGAAGTTTTCCGTTTTTTCTGGGCATGATACTACAACATGACCTTTATTCCCACAGTACAAACACAAACCCTGCTGTCTCCTCCGCGTCTTCTCACGCGAGGAGAGGCGGGTAGCCCCAATCTGCATAGGCTCCTCGGAATATTCCTCAGAGTCTGAGGTTCCCTTGGAAAAAAAGGAAACTGCAGTCTCCCTTTCAAGCCTACGCTCTCTCAGCCGTCTATCCACCCGGATGGATAACTGCATGAGCTGATCTAAGCTATCAGGCGAGGGATATTGATTGTACCAGTTGGTCCTTTATCTGGTCAGAAAGGCCCCTTCGGTACTGGTTTCTCAGGGCTGGGTCATTCCACTGGGTATCATGAGCCAATCTCCGAAACTCCGTACTATAAACCTCAGCTGGCCGTCGCCCTTGCTTAAGAACCGTAATCTGAGCCTCGGCTGAAGCCATCTTGTCAGGGTCATCATACAAAATGCCCAGTGCCGTAAAAAAAGCATCAACACTTTTAAGCGACGGACAGTCTGGCTGTAACCCATATGCCCAGACCTGTGGGTCTCCTTGTAGCAAGGAAATCACCTTGCCCACCCGCTGAATCTCCGACCCAGAAGACTGGGGCCTAAGCCTGAAATATAGCTTACAGCTCTCCTTGAAACAAAAGAACTGCGAGCGATCTTCAGAAAAACGATCCGGGAGATTTACTTTCGGCTCCTTAACCCCTGAACTTGCCGCTGCTGCTGCGGGAGCTCCGCTAGCGGCCTGCGGGGTGTTCATTTTAATGGACATCTCATTAAATTGTCGAGTCAGGACCTGCACCTGATCGACCACCTGTTGCAAAGTATTTTGAGGGGTATGCTCCATATTCCCACAAAATTTCAACAGGAGTAGGGCTGCTGAATATGTTACGCACACCAGTGCTAACAGGAGTATACCGGTGTATGAACAGAGAGGGAAGCGAAGCAAACGAACTCACAAACAGTATAACATAACATACACAGGAGGTGATGGAATAACTAATAAACACAAAGTGAACGGAGAAGCCCAAAGGCTCAGGAATTGGGTGTCTCCCTAGTGTCAGGAATGCTCAGATGGAATAGAGCGGACAATGAAGCGATGTGTAGTGATTTAACATGTGGAGCACCTGAAATGATGTTGCTAAGAGCAACAGAAAAAAACCCCAAAGGGTTACCAACGGGTGTGGGAATAAACTCCTTGGTCAGAGATAGAAATATAGACACAAGGAGAGTATCCACAATCCTAACCCCCACTTGCAGGGCACAGGTTCAGCTTACTGCCACTAAACTGACACCTGGACGCCCTGCACAGTGAGGGAGGATTAAGCAAGCAGGTCTGAGAGTACAGCCGCAAACCTGCTGGGTTCACAGAATAGCAAAAGAACCCCAGCAGGTCAAACAACTGACTCCAGTCTTACTGCTAGGTCCGGATTGGCAGAATGAAGTACCGAATCCCAAGGCCTATTCGCAGTAAGCAACAAGTAAATACAAAGTCACACAGTACTAGCTAACTCTCTGGAACTGACTAACAAACAAAGATTCAGCAGCATTTGCCTAGCCTGAGAGGATGGTTTATATAGCAGGTGCTGTCCACGCCCCATTCAGACCTCACAGACTGTGAGCACAAAACCAGCGCCGGATTCCCTGCCGTGCACAGAGCCTGTAACCACTACACAGTAAAAACCCGGACCGGAGTATCAGCTACGCTCAGGTTACTTCGCTAACACTTGCCTCCCGGTTGCCATGGCGACGTGGCAGCACAGAGCAGGAGATCCTAACAGGCAGTGACTTCCCATAGGAAGCACTACATGCTAATCACAGACAGTCAGTCCCTGGGGGAGGGGATTTCTCCCCTGGGACTGACAGACCAGACTGTGATAGCAGAGGAAGCCACTCCCCTGCTATTTTGTGAGTCCTTTCCGGCTTCTATGGGCTGCCGCTGATGCAGCCGTAGCCCTGTCCATGGCCCTAAACCCTGCTCCTGCTGCTGTCTGACCTAAGCCCCGCCTTCTGGTGACATCAGTCATCAATCACCGGGAGGTCAAGCCAGGGACTGCAGCAGCTGTGAGGAGATCAGCGTGTACAGACATTGCAATCCACATGACCAGGGATATAACTATAGCCATGCTGTCCATATGACCAGGAGTGAAACCTCTTCGTAGTCCATATGACCAGGCTATACGTTGGCGTTCATTAGATTGTTCAGAAGGAGGACTGAAAGTGGAGTCCAGAGGAATTTCAGCCTTGGATTGATGCTGGCTAGATCAGATAAGCTCTTTTACATTGCTTCTTATGAGCAGATTTTGATGACTCTTCTGATGAAATTATTCTGATGAAACGCGTTGGTTGGCCTCATACATTGTTATTTGTTTTTACATTTAGGCTTTTGAGATCAATAGCTTGTTCAGATGGAGTTCAGGCTAATTTCAGCCCTGAATTAAATTGATATGTGCTCTTTCACAGTGTTATTTGTGACCAGATGTTATGATGATCTATATATAAGACTCATCTTAAAAGAGTAATGCTCCAGATTAATGTACATTGTATCCATAAGTCCTTCAATGAAACTGAATTACAGAAAAAACAAACAAACAAACAAACATATGTGGTATGACAAGTGGATATTAAGAATAGTGCAGTCCTGGAGTCTGGCTTGTGTTGAACCTTTATCTAGAACTTCAGATAATCTTTAATTGATTTTACTGTATGTACATGAATTTGGTGTTTAAATGTCTCTCTTTCATATATATAATGGGGTACACTTTCTAAGGTGGGAGTTTTTTTTTAGAACTGGTGATGTTGCTCATAGCAACCAATCAGATTCTACTTAACATTTATCTAGCTGCCTCTAGAAGATAATAGATAGGATCTGATTGATTGCTATGGGCAACATCACCAGTTCTAAAAAAACCCTCACTCCTTAATAAATTTGCCCCAATGTGTGCTGTCTGTATTATATTATGTCTCAGAGTCATCCAGCTCTCATACTAACCCACTGCTCCACGCTCACTGTGTACCCCATCTGTGCCACCCTTGCCTGTCTGCCTATAGACTGTAAGATCTTACGAGCAGGGCCCTCTTCCCTCATGTGCTTTTTCTTCTCTTGCTTAGACTATCTCATATTCCATACTCCCCACAACAGCACATAACCCTCGGTTTCTGCTGCCTTGCTGCATTGTTTTGTATTGTAAGTCGCTGTTTTCTTGTTTTGCTCATTTGTTTATGTATTTGTTAGGTGCTGCGGAACCCTTGTGGTGCAATATAAATAAGGGATAATAAAAATAATTGGTTAATGGGTGACTCCTTGTATATGTGGATGTATGTTTGTTTACATATTATTATTATTATTATTATTATTATTATCCTTTATATCCTGTTGGAGAAAGAGCACTATATAAATAAAATTATTATTATTGTTATATGTTACTAAAAGGCTACGCTGGGTCTTACAAAGTACATAAACAGGAAGAGTATGAACAAAACAAGAAAAAAAAGTGAGTACACACTTTACGATGTAACAGACAATGGCCCTCATTCCGAGTTGTTCGCTCGCTAGCTGCTTTTAGCAGCATTGCACACGCTAGGCCGCCGCCCTCTGGGAGTGTATCTTAGCTTAGCAGAATTGCGAATGAAAGATTAGCAGAATTGCGAATAGAAAATTCTTATCAGTTTCTTAGTAGCTCGAGACTTACTCCTACACTGCGATCAGCTCAGCCCGTTTCATTCCTGTTTGACGTCACTCCCGCGTTTTATCCTGGCGCGCCTGCATTTTTCCGCACACTCCCAGAAAATGGTCAGTTTCCGCCCAGAAACACCCACTTCCTGTCAATCACACTCCGATCACTTCAACGATGTAAATTCTTCGTTCGGACGTGAGTAAATCTACTAAGTTTTGTACTAAAATACTTAGCGCATGCGCACTGTGAACCATGTGCATGCGCATTTTCGCCTTAATCGCTCCGTCGCGAAAATCGTCAACGAGCGAACAACTCGGAATGACCCCCAATGTGACGATTGTACCAATTTCACTAAATCAGGGAACACACATGTGGAGACCTGATCGCAGCAGCAAACTTGTTAGCTAATGGGCAAAACCATGTGCACTGCAGGTGGGGCAGATATAACATGTACAGAGAGAGTTAGATTTGGGTGGGGTGTGTTCAAACTGAAATCTAAATTGCAGTGTAAAAATAAAGTAGCCAGTATTTACCCTGCACACAGGAGCGGCTCATGCCGCGGGCAAGCAGGATTTTTGCATGGGGCGCCGCATCCTTAAGGGTGCTGCAGCTGTGCCGACTGACCCTCCCACATGCTGCCGTGTGGTGCGCCTGACTTAATCGCGCACCGCATGGCATTGTGAGAACAGCCGCAGACGCTAGAGGTCCTAATTGACCTCTAGTGTCTGTGCGGCGCTATGGGAGAGACGTCATGACGTCTCTCCCTTAGATCCGAGGAGCGGGCAGCCAGAGACAGCAGCAGCGGTCGGGAAACAGGAGCGGGGTCGGTGAGTATTTTTTTTTATTCTTTTTTTTTTGTAAGCGCCGCTACTAGGGGCAAAGCTACAGGGGGCAAAACTCTACAGGGGGCACAACTATACAGGGGGAATAACTCTACTGGGGGCACAACTCTACAGGGGGCACAACACTACAGGGGGCAAAACTACAGGGGGCACAACTCTACTGGGAGTACAGCTACAAGGGGCAAAACTCTACAGGGGACACAACAGTGGCGTGCAGTTAGGTCAGTGGCTGGTGAGGCACTGCAGCCATAATGTCCGCCGAATCCTGCAGATGACCCCTACCGCCGCCGAACCAACGCCTGCTACTGCCCCTGAGCCGCTGCCCGCTGCCACCGCCAATGGTTTACAAAGTCGCCCACCATCAACTGACCCAGCCCTCTGCCACTAATTCGCATCTTAGTCCGATGCCGCCAATGCCCGCTGCCTGCCTATCATACTTGTGATTATCAGGCTGCTATTCTATTGTACATTTTTCTATAAAAAAAATAAAAAAAATTAGTGTTTGGGACTGGGAAGGAAGTGGGAGGAGGACATGAATGCAATTTTGTTGTCCAGGGCTTCCATTAACTTAATAGCACCGTGGGTGTGGCGCTATTAAGTTAATGGAAGTCCTGGACAACAAAATAGCCAGCAGTGGGTGACAGAGAGAGGGGGACAGCAGTGGGTGACAGTGAGTGGGTGATGCCAGGGAAAGTGTGACAGGAAGAGCGTGATGCCAGGGAGAGGGTGACAGGAAGAGTGTGACGCCAGGGAAAGGTTGACAGCAGTGGGTTATGCCAGAGAGAAGGTGACGGGGAGGGTGATGCCAGGGAGAGGGTGACAGCAGTGGGTGATGCCAGTGAGAAGATAATGGGGAGGGTGACACCAGGGAGAGGGTGACAGCAGTGGGTGAAGCCAGGGAGAAGGTTACGGAGTGGGTGATGCCAGGGAGAGGGTGACAGCAGTGGGTGATGCCAGGGAGAAGGTGAAGGGGAGGGTGACGCCAGGGAGAGGGTGACAGCAGTGGGTGAAGCCAGGAAGAAGGTGACGGAGAGGATGACAGCAGTGGGTGATGTCAGGGAGGGTTGCAGCAGTGGGTGATGCCAGGGAGAAGGTGACGGGGAGGGTGACGCCAGGGAGAGGCTAATGGCAGTAGCAGCGGGTGAGAGTGTAAAAGAGAGAAGGAAAGGGTGATGGGAACAGACAGTGAATGACCATTATATTGGTATTTACTTACCTGGACCTGGGCCAAGAACTGCGGGGATCACTGGTGACAAGAGCAGCCTGAACAGTAATCCGGGGTCGGAGAAAGAGTGAGAGAAGAGGGGAGGAGCGGGGGATCATGGCCCCTTTCCCCCTCTGGCCAGACTGGACTCCCTGATTGCAGCTCAGTAGTTACTGGTGGTGCGGAATCATAGGGGGAGTGAGGGGGAGGTGGGCACAAGGAACGGACCTGGGAGCTCCCTGGCTGCGCCACGCTAAGGGAACTTTCTCAGCCTATGTTTCCTTGGTCGGCGCCGCTCCCCTCTACCAAGGTGCAGGAGCAGTGGCGTAAGTTCATCCCTGTTGCCCGGAGGCAAGTTAGATTTTGGTGCCCCCACCCCTCAAAAAAAAAAAAAAAAAAGGAAACATGATATATAGTTTGGGGCTAGGATAAAGGTGACAGGGCATAGAGGGACAGTGCCAGGACAGGGGTGACAGGGCCAGTATTAAGATGAAAGGGACCAGTCTGGTGGAGCCAGGACAGAACAGAGGGGACAGGCGCAGGACAGGAGTGACAGGGCCAGAACAGAATAAAGGGGGCAAGAGAGATGGGTGACAGGACCAGGACAGAGGGGACAGGGAGAGGACCGGGGGTGACAGGGCCATGACAGAACAGAGGGGACAGGAGAGAAGGGTGTCAGGGACAGGACAGAGGTGACAGCGAAAGTACAGTGGGGAAGAACAAAAATGACAGGACCAAGTTAGAGGTGACAGAGACAGGACAGGGGTGACAGGATCAGAACCAGGACAGAGGTACCAGGATAGAACTGAAAGGATAGGAGAGAGGGTTAACAGGACCAGGACAGAGGTGACAGGGATGGGACATGGGTGACATGGACAGCACAGGGTTGGCAGGGACTGGGCAGAGGGTACAGGACAGATCGAAGGGTCAGCAGAGAGAGATGACAGGGCCAGCACAGAGATGACCAGGATGGGACAGGACAGGGGTGACAGGGACAGGAGAAAGGTGAGACAGGGCCAGCACAGAGGTGACAAGGGTGATAGGGACAGGAGAGAGGGGAGACAGGGCCAGCACAGAGGTGACAAGGGTGATAGGGACAGGAGAGGGGTGAGACAGGGCCAGCACAGAGGTGACAGGGACAGGAGAGAGGTGAGACCGGGCCAGCACAGAGGTGACAAGGGTGATAGGGACAGGAGAGAGGTGAGGCAGGGCCAGCACAGAGGTGACAAGGGTGATAGGGACAGGAGAGAGGTGAGGCAGGGCCAGCACAGAGGTGACAAGGGTGATAGGGACAGGAGAGAGGTGAGGCAGGGCCAGCACAGAGGTGACAAGGGTGATAGGGACAGGAGAGAGGTGAGACAGGGCCAGCACAGAGGTGACAAGGGTGATAGGGACAGGAGAGAGGTGAGACAGGGCCAGCACAGAGGTGACAAGGGTGATAGGGACAGGAGAGAGGTGAGGCAGGGCCAGCACAGAGGTGACAAGGGTGATAGGGACAGGAGAGAGGTGAGACAGGGCCAGCACAGAGGTGACAAGGGTGACAGGGACAGGAGAGAGGTGAGACAGGGCCAGCACAGAGGTGACAAGGGTGATAGGGACAGGAGAGAGGTGAGACAGGGCCAGCACAGAGGTGACAAGGGTGATAGGGACAGGAGAGAGGTGAGACAGGGCCAGCACAGAGGTGACAAGGGTGACAGGGACAGGAGAGAGGTGAGACAGGGCCAGCACAGAGGTGACAAGGGTGATAGGGACAGGAGAGAGGTGAGACAGGGCAAGCACAGAGGTGACAGGGACAGGAGAGAGGGGAGACAGGGCCAGCACAGAGGTGACAAGGGTGACAGGGACAGGAGAGAGGTGAGACAGGGCCAGCACAGAGGTGACAGGGACAGGAGAGAGGGGAGACAGGGCCAGCACAGAGGTGACAAGGGTGATAGGGACAGGAGAGAGGGGAGACAGGGCCAGCACAGAGGTGACAAGTGTGACAGGGACAGGAGAGAGGTGAGACAGGGCCAGCACAGAGGTGACAAGGGTGACAGGGACAGGAGAGAGGTGAGACAGGGCAAGCACAGAGGTGACAGGGACAGGAGAGAGGGGAGACAGGGCCAGCACAGAGGTGACAAGGGTGATAGGGACAGGAGAGAGGGGAGACAGGGCCAGCACCGAGATGACAAGGGTGATAGGGACAGGAGAGAGGTGAGACAGGGCCAGCACAGAGGTGACAAGGGTGACAGGGACAGGAGAGAGGGGAGACAGGGCCAGCACAGAGGTGACAAGGGTGACAGGGACAGGAGAGAGGTGAGACAGGGCCAGCACAGAGGTGACATGGACAGGAGAGAGGTGAGACAGGGCCAGCACAGAGGTGACAAGGGTGATAGGGACAGGAGAGAGGGCAGACAGGGCCAGCACAGAGGTGACAAGGGTGATAGGGATAGGAGAGAGGTGAGACAGGGCCAGCACAGAGGTGACAAGGGTGACAGGGACAGGAGAGAGGTGAGACAGGGCCAGCACAGAGGTGACAAGGGTGACAGGGACAGGAGAGAGGTGAGACAGGGCCAGCACAGAGGTGATAAGGGTGACAGGGACAGGAGAGAGGGGAGACAGGGCCAGCACAGAGGTGACAAGCGTGACAGGGACAGGAGAGAGGTGAGACAGGGCCAGCACAGAGGTGACATGGACAGGAGAGAGGTGAGACAGGGCCAGCACAGAGGTGACAAGGGTGATAGGGACAGGAGAGAGGTGAGACAGGGCCAGCACAGAGGTGACAAGGGTGATAGGGACAGGAGAGAGGGGAGACAGGGCCAGCACAGAGGTGACAAGGGTGATAGGGACAGGAGAGAGGTGAGACAGGGCCAGCACAGAGGTGACAAGGGTGACAGGGACAGGAGAGAGGTGAGACAGGGCCAGCACAGAGGTGACAAGGGTGACAGGGACAGGAGAGAGGTGAGACAGGGCCAGCACAGAGGTGACAAGGGTTGCAGGGACAGGAGAGAGGTGAGACAGGGCCAGCACAGAGGTGACGGGGATGGGACAGGACAGGGGTGAGACAGGGCCAGCACAGAGGTGACAAGGGTGACAGGGACAGGAGAGAGGTGAGACAGGGCCAGCACAGAGGTGACAAGGGTGACAGGGACAGGAGAGAGGGGAGACAGGGCCAGCACAGAGGTGACAGGGACAGGAGAGAGGGGAGACAGGGCCAGCACAGAGGTGACAGGGACAGGAGAGAGGTGAGACAGGGCCAGCACAGAGGTGACAAGGGTGACAGGGACAGGAGAGAGGTGAGACAGGGCCAGCACAGAGGTGACAAGGGTGATAGGGACAGGAGAGAGGTGAGACAGGGCCAGCACAGAGGTGACATGGGTGATAGGGACAGGAGAGAGGGGAGACAGGGCCAGCACAGAGGTGACAAGTGTGACAGGGACAGGAGAGAGGTGAGACAGGGCCAGCACAGAGGTGACAAGGGTGACAGGGACAGGAGAGAGGTGAGACAGGGCAAGCACAGAGGTGACAGGGACAGGAGAGAGGGGAGACAGGGCCAGCACAGAGGTGACAAGGGTGATAGGGACAGGAGAGAGGGGAGACAGGGCCAGCACAGAGGTGACAAGGGTGATAGGGACAGGAGAGAGGTGAGACAGGGCCAGCACAGAGGTGACAAGGGTGACAGGGACAGGAGAGAGGTGAGACAGGGCCAGCACAGAGGTGACATGGACAGGAGAGAGGTGAGACAGGGCCAGCACAGAGGTGACAAGGGTGATAGGGACAGGAGAGAGGGGAGACAGGGCCAGCACAGAGGTGACAAGGGTGATAGGGACAGGAGAGAGGTGAGACAGGGCCAGCACAGAGGTGACAAGGGTGACAGGGACAGGAGAGAGGTGAGACAGGGCCAGCACAGAGGTGACAAGGGTGACAGGGACAGGAGAGAGGTGAGACAGGGCCAGCACAGAGGTGACAAGGATGACAGGGACAGGAGAGAGGGGAGACAGGGCCAGCACAGAGGTGACAAGGGTGACAGGGACAGGAGAGAGGTGAGACAGGGCCAGCACAGTGGTGACATGGACAGGAGAGAGGTGAGACAGGGCCAGCACAGAGGTGACAAGGGTGATAGGGACAGGAGAGAGGTGAGACAGGGCCAGCACAGAGGTGACAAGGGTGATAGGGACAGGAGAGAGGGGAGACAGGGCCAGCACAGAGGTGACAAGGGTGATAGGGACAGGAGAGAGGGGAGACAGGGCCAGCACAGAGGTGACAAGGGTGATAGGGACAGGAGAGAGGTGAGACAGGGCCAGCACAGAGGTGACAAGGGTGACAGGGACAGGAGAGAGGTGAGACAGGGCCAGCACAGAGGTGACAAGGGTGACAGGGACAGGAGAGAGGTGAGACAGGGCCAGCACAGAGGTGACAAGGGTGACAGGGACAGGAGAGAGGTGAGACAGGGCCAGCACAGAGGTGACGGGGATGGGACAGGACAGGGGTGAGACACGGCCAGCACAGAGGTGACAAGGGTGACAGGGACAGGAGAGAGGTGAGACAGGGCCAGCACAGAGGTGACAAGGGTGACAGGGACAGGAGAGAGGGGAGACAGGGCCAGCACAGAGGTGACAGGGACAGGAGAGAGGGGAGACAGGGCCAGCACAGAGGTGACAGGGACAGGAGAGGTGAGACAGGGCCAGCACAGAGGTGACAAGGGTGACAGGGACAGGAGAGAGGTGAGACAGGGCCAGCACAGAGGTGACAAGGGTGATAGGGACAGGAGAGAGGGGGGACAGGGCCAGCACAGAGGTGACAAGGGTGACAGGGACAGGAGAGAGGTGAGGCAGGGCCAGCACAGAGGTGACAAGGGTGATAGGGACAGGAGAGAGGGGAGACAGGGCCAGCACAGAGGTGACAAGGGTGACAGGGACAGGAGAGAGGGGAGACAGGGCCAGCACAGAGGTGACAAGGGTGACAGGGACAGGAGAGAGGTGAGACAGGGCCAGCACAGAGGTGACAGGGACAGGAGAGAGGGGAGACAGGGCCAGCACAGAGGTGACAGGGACAGGAGAGAGGGGAGACAGGGCCAGCACAGAGGTGACAAGGGTGATAGGGACAGGAGAGAGGTGAGACAGGGCCAGCACAGAGGTGACAAGGGTGATAGAGACAGGAGAGAGGGGAGACAGGGCCAGCACAGAGGTGACAAGGGTGATAGGGACAGGAGAGAGGTGAGACAGGGCCAGCACAGAGGTGACAAGGGTGACAGGGACAGGAGAGAGGTGAGACAGGGCCAGCACAGAGGTGACGGGGATGGGACAGGACAGGGGTGAGACAGGGCCAGCACAGAGGTGACAAGGGTGACAGGGACAGGAGAGAGGTGAGACAGGGCCAGCACAGAGGTGACAAGGGTGACAGGGACAGGAGAGAGGGGAGACAGGGCCAGCACAGAGGTGACAGGGACAGGAGAGAGGGGAGACAGGGCCAGCACAGAGGTGACAGGGACAGGAGAGAGGTGAGACAGGGCCAGCACAGAGGTGACAAGGGTGACAGGGACAGGAGAGAGGGGAGACAGGGCCAGCACAGAGGTGACAGGGACAGGAGAGAGGGGAGACAGGGCCAGCACAGAGGTGACAGGGACAGGAGAGAGGTGAGACAGGGCCAGCACAGAGGTGACAAGGGTGATAGGGACAGGAGAGAAGGGGGACAGGGCCAGCACAGAGGTGACAAGGGTGACAGGGACAGGAGAGAGGTGAGGCAGGGACAGCACAGAGGTGACAAGGGTGATAGGGACAGGAGAGAGGGGGGACAGGGCCAGCACAGAGGTGACAAGGGTGACAGGGACAGGAGAGAGGTGAGGCAGGGCCAGCACAGAGGTGACAAGGGTGATAGGGACAGGAGAGAGGGGAGACAGGGCCAGCACAGAGGTGACAAGGGTGATAGGGACAGGAGAGAGGGGAGACAGGGCCAGCACAAAGGTGACAAGGGTGATAGGGACAGGAGAGAGGTGAGGCAGGGCCAGCACAGAGGTGACAAGGGTGATAGGGACAGGAGAGAGGTGAGACAGGGACAGCGCTGAGGTGACAGGGGTGATAGGGACAGGAGAGAGGTGAGACAGGGCCAGCACAGAGGTGACAAGGGTGATAGGGACAGGAGAGAGGGGAGACAGGGCCAGCACAGAGGTGACAGGGGTGATAGGGACAGGAGAGAGGGGAGATAGGGCCAGCACAGAGGTGACAAGGGTGATAGGGACAGGAGAGAGGGGAGACAGGGCCAGCACAGAGGTGACAGGGGTGGGACTGGACAGAGGTGACAGGGACAGGAGAGAGGGGAGATGGCCAGCACAGAGGTGACAGTGGTAACAGGGACAGGAGAGAGGGGAGACAGGGACAGTGCAGAGGGGGCGGGGATGGGACAGGACATGGGAGACAGGGCCAGCGCAGAGGTGGCGGGGATGGGACAGGACATGGGAGACAGGGCCAGCGCAGAGGTGGCGGGGATGGGACAGGACATGGGAGACAGGGCCAGGCTTAGTAAATAGACTCTGTGAGCAGTGACAGCAGCGAGCGTTGTGGGCAGTTACCTTTCAGTGACACTGTGGGGTATATTTACTAAGCTCCCGATTTTGACCGAGATGCCGTTTTTTCTTCAAAGTGTCATCTCGGTCATTTACTAAACACTAATCACGGCAGTGATGAGGGCATTCGTAATTTTTTGCAAGTTCAGGTAAAAAATTACGAATGAATACACCATCGGTCAAAACGCGGCTGTTTAAGTATGAATCTCGGTCATTTACTAAGAAGTGCAAAGCAAAAAAAGAACAAACACTGCCGTGAAAAATTACAACTCGTAAAAAAGTGCTAAAAAAAAACAGAACTTTTTTTTTTATTCGTGTTTGGATAGGCATGCACGGATCCATGAGATCCGTGCATGTATATCAGTGGGAAGGGGTGGGAAAGTGCTTATTTTTTTAAAAAAAATTGCGTGGGGTCCCCCCTCCTAAGCATAACCAGCCTCGGGCTCTTTGAGCCGATCCTGGTTGCAGAAATATGGTGAAAAAAATGACAGGGGTTCCCCCATATTTAAGCAACCAGCATCGGGCTCTGCGCCTGGTCCTGGTCCCAAAAATACGGGGGACAAAAAGAGTAGGGGTCCCCCGTATTTTTAAAACCAGCACCGGGCTCCACTAGCTGGACAGATAATGCCACAGCCGGGGGTCACTTTTATATAGTGCCCTGCGGCCGTGGCATCAAAAATCCAACTAGTCACCCCTGGCCGGGGTACCCTGGGGGAGTGGGAACCCCTTCAATCAAGGGGTCCCCCCCCCCAGCCACCCAAGGGCCAGGGGTGAAGCCCGAGGCTGTCCCCCCCCATCCAATGGGCTGCGGATGGGAGGGCTGATAGCCTTTGTTGTAAAATAAAAGATATTGTTTTTAGTAGCAGTACTACAAGTCCCAGCAAGCCTCCCCCGCATGCTGGTACTTGGAGAACCACAAGTACCAGCATGCGGCGGAAAAACGGGCCCGCTGGTACCTGTAGTACTACCACTAAAAAAATACCCAAAAAAACACAAGACACACACACCGTGAAAGTATAATTTTATTACATACATACACACATACATACATACTTACCTTATGTTCTCACGCAGGTCGGTCCTCTTCTCCAGTAGAATCCAAGGGCTACCTGTTGAAGAAATTCTACTCACCAGATCCATGGGTCCAGGCTCCTCGGCAAATCCAGGGATAATCCACGTACTTGAATAAAACAAAAAAACGGTTGCCCGACCACGAACTGAAAGGTGACCCATGTTTGCACATGGGTCACCTTCCCACGAATGCCAGAAACCCACTTTGCCTTCTGGCTAAGTGGGTTTCTTCAGCCAATCAGGGAGTGCCACGTTGTAGCACTCTCCTGATCAGCTGTGTGCTCCTGTCTTCACTGACAGGCAGCACACGGCAGTGTTACAATGTAGCGCCTATGCGCTACATTGTAACCAATGATGGGAACTTTCTGCCCTGCGGTTGACCTAAAGTGACGTCACCGCTGAGCAGAAAGTTCCCATCATTGGTTACAATGTAGCGCATAGGCGCTACATTGTAACACTGCCGTGTGCCGCCTGTCAGTGAGGACAGCAGCACACAGCTGATCAGGAGGGTGCTACAACGTGGCACTCCCTGATTGGCTGAAGAAACCCACTTAGCCAGAAGGCAAAGTGGGTTTCTGGCATTCGTGGGAAGGTGACCCATGTGCAAACATGGGTCACCTTTCAGTTCGTGGTCGGGCAACCGTTTTTTTGTTTTATTCAAGTACGTGGATTATCCCTGGATTTGCCGAGGAGCCTGGACCCATGGATCTGGTGAGTAGAATTTCTTCAACAGGTAGCCCTTGGATTCTACTGGAGAAGAGGACCGACCTGCGTGAGAACATAAGGTAAGTATGTATGTATGTGTGTATGTATGTAATAAAATTATACTTTCACGGTGTGTGTGTCTTGTGTTTTTTTGGGTATTTTTTTAGTGGTAGTACTACAGGTACCAGCGGGCCCGTTTTTCCGCCGCATGCTGGTACTTGTGGTTCTCCAAGTACCAGCATGCGGGGGAGGCTTGCTGGGACTTGTAGTACTGCTACTAAAAACAATATCTTTTATTTTACAACAAAGGCTATCAGCCCTCCCATCCGCAGCCCATTGGATGGGGGGGGACAGCCTCGGGCTTCACCCCTGGCCCTTGGGTGGCTGGGGGGGGGGGACCCCTTGATTGAAGGGGTCCCCACTCCCCCAGGGTACCCCGGCCAGGGGTGACTAGTTGGATTTTTGATGCCACGGCCGCAGGGCACTATATAAAAGTGACCCCCGGCTGTGGCATTATCTGTCCAGCTAGTGGAGCCCGGTGCTGGTTTTAAAAATACGGGGGACCCCTACTCTTTTTGTCCCCCGTATTTTTGGGACCAGGACCAGGCGCAGAGCCCGATGCTGGTTGCTTAAATATGGGGGAACCCCTGTCATTTTTTTCCCCATATTTCTGCAACCAGGATCGGCTCAAAGAGCCCGAGGCTGGTTATGCTTAGGAGGGGGGACCCCACGCATTTTTTTTGGGGATTTTACATTGTTTAATTAAAAAAAAAAAAAAAAAAGAACCCCAGCACGGATCACACAGATCCGGCCGAGATTGATTGTAAAAAAAAAAGGCAGTGTTTTGCTAATCACTGCCGTAAAATTAGGTAAAAAAAAAACGAATGACATCGACATCGGAAGAAAAGAAAAACACGAATACGACAGCTTAGTAAATCCATCGTAATAAATTCAAAAAGTTGCAGTTTTACACTGTCGATGTCATTCGTGATTGAACTTTGACCTATTTTCGGGAATTACGAATGTTAGTAAATGTACCCCTGTGTTTCAATAATGTACCAAGCAACAGGACACTCTGCCGCTTCCCAGCCCTGCACCCGCCGCCATCCCACATCCCATACCTCTGTCTCTCTGCTCCCCGTTAACTTGTCGAAGTCTTCTTTGCTCCCCGCACTGTTTGCAAGCAGCTGGCTCCTAGTTGGTCACAGCAGCAGCAGAGGTTGTAAGTCGGGAGGGGGCGGAGCCGCTGCCCGGCTATCTGCGTGCTTCGGTGAGAGAAGGAGCCGGTGTACCCCACAGCTGACAGTGCTGCAGGTAGCAGTAGTGGTGACGGGGAAGCTAGGCTGGGTCATGGTAGTGCGGCGCAGCTCTCCACTGGGCGGCTCCTATCTATACAGCGTGAAGGGCACGGAACTGCCGGGAGACAATGGAGAAAGTGTCCCCTTCAGCGGCAACCTGGGGGACGGACTGATCTGGGGGATGAGTGAGCGGGGACGGCCACATATAGTTGACACACCCGCATGATCCAACACTGCCCAATCACCTCCTCCACACAGTGACAGGGGCGTGCTTTCATATGGGTTGAAAGCACGCCCCTGTCTAAGAGGCATTTCCATAAGTGCCGCTTATGGAGCTTTTTTTAAATGGTATTTTCTTCCCGCTTCTTGGCCCCGCCCCCCGCTCCCGGATCTTTTACATGTCAGCGGGAGGCACCAAGAGCGGTGCCTCCGAAACACCTTCAACACAGATTTTGCAAAGAAAAAAATTATTAAAATAATACAAAGGTTAAAGTATATACTTATGACACAAAATCTGTGTCATAAGTATCTGTGTATTATTTTAATCATTAATGACTCCCCTGACTGCACGTCCCTGGGGCACAACTCTACTGGGGTCACAGCTACAGGGGGCATAACTGTGGCCACGCCCCTTCCCTATGAAGCTACACCCCTATTTTTTTGCGCACTAACCTGGTTTTGATGTGGGGGGGGGGGGGGGGGGGGCCCTGCCTACACACTGTAAGATAGTCCATTCAATCTGCCTCGGAACGATATATTGGACGATAGATCTTATACAGGTTGAGTAGCCCATATCCAAATATTCCGAAATACGGAATTTTTGGAGAGTGAGATAGTGAAACCTTTGTTTTCTGATGGCTCAATGTACACAAAGTTTGTTTAATACACAAAGTTATAAAAAATATTGTATTAAATGACCTCCAGGCTGTGTGTATAAGGTGTATAAGAAACATAAATGAATTGTGTGAATGTACACACACTTTGTTTAATGCACAAAAGTTATTAAAAATATTGTCTAAAATAACTTTCAGGCTGTGTGTATAAGTAAGGTGTATATGAAACATAAATGTATTATGTGCTTAGACTTACGTCCCATCGTATGCAGTTATTCTAAAATACGGAATAATCCGATATCCAAAATACCCAAGCATTTTGGATAAGGGATACTCAACCTGTAGTGTGTAGCCAGATTTAGAGTACAAATAATTGCAGAACATGGACAAGGTTTATAAACATTCACAAGACCCAAATAAGCAGCGAGATGGCCAAACTCAAAGGTTTGGTGCCATTGGAGCAGTGGGTTAGGATAAGAGCTGGACAGCTTTGATAATGAAGGTTTTTTTTTTCTTTAAGAGCCTGTTTGAAGTTTTGTAGTGAGGTGGAGAGTCAGATAGGGAGAGGGAGAGAGTTTCAGTGGTAGGGAGCAAAACTGTGAAACTGTTGGAGGCAGGTATGGCAGGAAGGAATCAGTTTGGAGGAGATGAGGCATTCATTTGTAGAGCAAAGAGGGTGGGAGGGAGTGTGAAGGGAGATGGGGTTCTGACATGTACTTTAAATAGGAACATATTGGGTAAGGGCTTTGTAAGCGAGTGTGAGGCGTTTGAATTGGGTTCTGAGGGGGATGGGGAGCCAATGTAGGGCTTGTAGGAGAGGGGAGGCAGATGCAGTTTGTTTGCAGAGGAAGATGAGTCGGGCAGCAGCTTTGAGTGAGGTTATATTTATATTTCTATCTATCTATCTATCTATCTATCTATCTATCTATCTATCTATCTATCTATCTATCTATCTATTTTAGAAGGTTCCTGAAGGTGATTCACAGTATACATAATCAATATTTCATAAAGAATCCACATAAAACATTTAGGGGTATATGCAATTGCGGTCGAATTCCCGAAATTGTCGAATTTCGGGAATTTTTCGCCAAAAAAAAAAAATCGTCAATGCAATTCAGTGCTTTCCGTAAAAAAAACCGGACTTTCAAAATTCGACTTTTTGAAATTCGACTTTTGTCAAATTCGACTTTTCTGCAATGATACAAGTGCTGCAATTCGACCAAAGTGTATTCAATTCAAGTTTGGAAATTCGACAACAGTGCTTTTAGACAGTAAATTCGTCATTTTCAATCCGCCACACTTTGGAGGGTGAAACCAATAAAAACATTTTAAAACATGTTTTTTTTGGTGTTTTTTTTTTTTTGGTAATAGCATATCTATTTATATTAGAAGGGATTAGGTACTTGGTTTGTCTTTTTTGGAGGCACAAGTATTATTTATATATTTTTAAAAATATTTTTATTTTTATTTTTTTTTATTTTTTTTATAGCTGGAACGGTAAAATCAAGGAAAAAAATGGCGTGGGGTCCCCCCTCCAAAGCATAACCAGCCTCGGGCTCTTCGAGCTGGTCCTGGTTCTAAAAATGCGGGGAAAAAATTGACAGGGGATCCCCCGTATTTTTAAAACCAGCACCGGGCTCTGCGCCTGGTGCTGGTGCAAAAAATACGGGGGACAAAAAGAGTAGGGGTCCCCCGTATTTTTTACACCAGCATCGGGCTCCACTAGCTGGACAGATAATGCCACAGCCGGGGGTCACTTTTATACAGTGCCCTGCGGCCGTGGCATTAAATATCCAACTAGTAACCCCTGGCCGGGGTACCCTGGGGGAGTGGGGACCCCTCCAATCAAGGGGTCCCCCCCCCCAGCCACCCAAGGGCCAGGGGTGAAGCCCGAGGCTGTCCCCCCATCCAAGGGCTGCGGATGGGAGGCTGATAGCCTTGAGAAAAATGTCAGAATATTGGTTTTTCCAGTAGTACTACAAGTCCCAGCAAGCCTCCCCCGCAAGTTGGTACTTGGAGAACCACAAGTACCAGCATGCGGGAGAAAAACGGGCCCGCTGGTACATGTAGTACTACTGGGAAAAAAGTACCCAAATAAAAACAGGACACACACACCGTGACAAGTACAACTTTATTACATACTGCCGACACACACATACTTACCTATGTTGACACGCCGACTGCCACAGTCTCCGACGATCCGAGGGTACCTCTGAAAAAATTATACTCACCTTCCAGCGTCCAGAGTATAATCCAGGTACTTGGCAAAATAAAAAAAAGCAAAAACCCGTGCCAGCGGACTGAAAGGGGTCCCATATTGACACATGTGACCCCTTTCCCCGAATGCAGAGACCTCCCCGTGACAGCTGTCACTGAAAGGTCTCTTCAGCCAATCAGCGAGTGCAACGTCCTTGCACTCTGCTGATTGGCTCTGCGCGTCTGAGCTCAGACAGCGCATCGCAAAGCCTCTCCATTATATTCAATGGTGGGAACTTTGCGGTTAGCGGTGGGGTCACCCGCCGGTCAGCGGCTGACCGCGGGTAACCCCCCCGCTGACGGCAAAGTTCCCACCATTGAATATAATGGAGAGAGCTGTGCGATGCGCTGTCACAGCACAGACAGCGCAGAGCCAATCAGGTGAGCGCCACGTAGTAGCGCTTCCTGATTGGCTGAAGGGACCTCAGTGACAGGAGTCACGTGGGGTCCCGGCACATTCGGGGAAAGGGGTCTCGTGTGTCAATATGGGACCCCTTTCAGTCCGCTGGCACGGGTTTTTGCGTTTTTTTTATTTTGCCAAGTACCTGGATTATACTCTGGACGTGGATTTATCTCTGGACGCTGGAGGGTGAGTATAATTTTTTCACAGGTACCCTCGGATCGTCGGAGACTGTGGCAGTCGGCGTGTCAACATAGGTAAGTATGTGTGTGTCGGCAGTATGTAATAAAGTAGTACTTGTCACGGTGTGTGTGTCCTGTTTTTATTTGGGTATTTTTTCCCCAGTAGTACTACAGGTACCAGCGGGCCCGTTTTTTCTCCCGCATGCTGGTACTTGTGGTTCTCCAAGTACCAGCTTGCGGGGGAGGCTTGCTGGGACTTGTAGTACTACTGGAAAAAACAATATTCTGACATTTTTCTCAAGGCTATCAGCCTCCCATCCGCAGCCCTTGGATGGGGGGGACAGCCTCGGGCTTCACCCCTGGCCCTTGGGTGGCTGGGGGGGGGACCCCTTGATTGAAGGGGTCCCCACTCCCCCAGGGTACCCCGGCCAGGGGTGACTAGTTGGATATTTAATGCCACGGCCGCAGGGCACTGTATAAAAGTGACCCCCGGCTGTGGCATTATCTGTCCAGCTAGTGGAGCCCGATGCTGGTGTAAAAAATACGGGGGACCCCTGCTCTTTTTGTCCCCCGTATTTTTTGCACCAGCACCAGGCGCAGAGCCCGGTGCTGGTTTTAAAAATACGGGGGATCCCCTGTCAATTTTTTCCCCGCATTTTTAGAACCAGGACCAGCTCGAAGAGCCCGAGGCTGGTTATGGTTTGGAGGGGGGACCCCACGCCATTTTTTTCCGGGTTTTTCCCGTTTTTTCCCGTTTTTTTAATTTGCGGCAAAATCCGGCAAATCGGCCGTTTTTCGCCCACGGGAATGTCGAATCCGTTTTTCATTGAATATGGTGAATTCCGGCAGCCACCTGCCGGAATTCACCTGTCGAATTGTGTCGAATTAAAAAAAACGGCGATAATTTGCCGTGATTCGCCCGCAATTGCATATACCCCTTAGCATTTAAAAAAACAATGATACTGATGGCAGTTTATTTTGGAGGAGAAAATCCAGAAATAATCTCTTTCCAGAAGTGAAATGATCTGTTGAAGTGACCCTACGCATTTCGTCCATATGACTTCATCAGGGGTCAAATATAAATAATATATAGTATACAGGCTACTGAATTTTTGGGAAGTCCCCCACACCCCTGGAAGAGTAGTCACTTCCTAGGGAAGTGGGCAGGATGGGGAGATAATCATAGGAATCGCGGCGCTATGTGGAAAGGGCTGAGCTAATTGTCATATTCACATCATTTAAGCCCAACCCCTCCCTGCGGACCTGCAAATTGCTACATTTTGCAGCGGTGCATGACGTGAGAGCCCTGCCCAGCCCCCCGAAGTGGCCAGACGTTCCTTCTCTCCGAGCTTCTCCAAGAGAGGAGACACTTAAAGCAGGTGTCTACAGGCAGGGGCGTAAATACGGGCGACATTGGAAGTCAGTCGTCTCCAAGTTCTGCTTTATGCACCCCAGAGCAGGAATAAGCAGGGAGCCCCGGAGGCACGTGCCGCAGGCCTCCCTCTCCCTGTCTGGGTGCTGCTGGGGTGGTGGAACTGAATGTGGAGGGGGGTTTTGGTAGTGAATGAGGGGTGGGGGACACCAACAACTATCTGGCTCCTAATATGAACTGAGTGTCATTGTACAGTGTTGATGCGATGCGCACACTGATTGTGGCACACTGGCCGTGGATCCTGTTATGCACAGACTTGCGCCCGCCGCACATTAAAGTCTATGGTAGCCGCCTGCGATTAGGGTTACCACCTCATCCCTTTAATTCTGGACACATTAATTACACAGGTTCTGTGGCTGTTTAAAACCAGGTGAAATGGAGTCTTCAAGTCAGCCAGCCACAGAACCTGTGTAATTAATGTGTCCAGAATTAAAGGGATGAGGTGGCAACCCTAGCTGCGATGCGTATGCACGCATATGCATCATTCACACCGCGATCGCACTACAGCAAGCTGCCTGTCTATACGTACAGACTGGCTGTGTTACAGTGCCCCCATCCCAGCAACATTACATGTGCACTGGATATTTAGTGGTTTCCTGCCTTCCTCCTCCACACTGAAATCTGCTTCCTTTAATGGACACTACACCCAAAGAGCTGGAGAGGAGGTGAATCACAGTATACAGCAGCCGGCCATGGCAACACTATGGGGAAGTAAAAACATTGCTGAATATTTCTTCCTTCATCACACATTAAAACAATGCAGATATCCTGCGCTCAGTGATTCAGAGTTACTAATATAGTTCAAGACCAACTTGCACTTCTAGCCCAAGCAGTAGTTACACCCTTGTGACAACATTGCCAGTGCTAATGCCCTGTGACATCACCGGTTAAGCCCTGTGACCTCTTTGCTCATTATAAGTATAATGGGGGTCATTCCGAGTTGATCGCTCGCTAGCAGTTTTTAGCAGCCGTGCAAACGCATAGTCGCCGCCCACGGGGGAGTGTATTTTCGCTTTGCAGGAGTGCGAACGCCTGTGCAGCCGAGCGCTTGCAAACACACTTTGTGCAAAACAAGACCAGCCCTGTAGTTACTTATCCTGTGCGATGATTGCTGCGACGAGTGACACGGTAATGACGTCAGATACCTGCCCAGAAAACGCCCGGCCACGCCTGCGTTTTTCCAAACACTCCCAGAAAACGGTCAGTTGACACCCAGAAACGCCCATTTCCTGTCAATCTCCTTGCGTTCGGCTGTGCGATTGGAATCGTCTCTAAAACCAGTGTAAAACCACAATGGACTTCGTACCCGTACGATGCACGTGCGCATTGCGGTGCATACGCATGTGCAGATTAGCCGTTTTTTTCACTGATCGCTACACAGCGAACAACGGCAGCTAGCGGTCAACTCGGAATGACCACCAATGATTTAAATGACAAAAAACATAGCACAGATGAGCTTTATATAAAACATACTCGTTGTGACCTGTGCACAACAGCTCTGGGAGAGATTGATAAAAGATCAGAGAGAGATAAAGCGGAGAGTGATAAAGTACCAACCAATCAGCTCATAGCTGTCATTTTTCAAATACAGCCTGTAATATGGCAGTTCGGAACTGATTGGTTGGTACGTTATCTCTCTCCAAGCTTTGATAAATCTCCCCCCTCTGAAAGAAAGCCTATTTACAACATGAGATTGTTTTTTTGTTTTGTTTTTCAACAAAGGAACATTAGACTAATGACAATTTCAAAATGCTCAAAGCAAATTCATATTATGGGATGAGAATGCCTTATAAACATTCAGAATTTCTATGTTGATATTAATTAATGATATTTATTAATTATAGCTTTTTTGTGTATAATAGTTTGCTCTCCTTGCCACATTAAAGTTACTACTGTATCGTGCATGTTTCCAGGGTGTCCTAAGATTCAAGTTAATACTTTGTTGAGATGATGATACTTTAGATGGCTGGGGAGAGAGGGTTCCGGTATGAATGGTCGACCATGTTATGGTCGACAGTCATTAGGTCGACCACTATTGGTCGACATTGACATGGTCGACATGGGCACATGGTCGACACATGAAAATGGTTGACACGTGAAAGGTCGACATATGAAAAGGTCGACATGAGTTTTTTTACTTTTCTCTATCGTCCTAAGTGGATGCTGGGGTTCCTGAAAGGACCATGGGGAATAGCGGCTCCGCAGGAGACAGGGCACAAAAAAGTAAAGCTTTTACCAGATCAGGTGGTGTGCACTGGCTCCTCCCCCTATGACCCTCCTCCAGACTCCAGTTAGATTTTGTGCCCGAACGAGAAGGGTGCAATCTAGGTGGCTCTCCTAAAGAGCTGCTTAGAGAAAGTTTAGCTTAGGTTTTTTACTTTACAGTGAGTCCTGCTGGCAACAGGATCACTGCAACGAGGGACTTAGGGGAGAAGTAGTGAACTCACCTGCGTGCAGAGTGGATTTGCTGCTTGGCTACTGGACACTAGCTCCAGAGGGACGATCACAGGTACAGCCTGGATGGTCACCGGAGCCGCGCCGCCGGCCCCCTTGCAGACGCTGAAGAGAGAAGAGGTCCAAAATCGGCGGCTGAAGACTCCTGAGTCTTCATAAAGGTAGCGCACAGCACTGCAGCTGTGCGCCATTTTCCTCTCAGCACACTTCACACAACAGTCACTGAGGGTGCAGAGCGCTGGGGGGGGCGCTCTGAGAGGCAAATAAAAACCTTATTAGAGGCAAAAAATACCTCACATATAGCCCACAGAGGCTATATGGAGATATTTAACCCCTGCCTAACTTCAAAAATAGCGGGAGACGAGCCCGCCGTAAAAGGGGCGGGGCCTATCTCCTCAGCACACAGCGCCATTTTCTCTCACAGAAAAGCTGGAGAGAAGGCTCCCAGGCTCTCCCCTGCACTGCACTACAGAAACAGGGTTAAAACAGAGAGGGGGGGCACTGATTTTGGCGATATTGTATATATATAAAAGATGCTATAAGGGAGAAACACTTATATAAGGTTGTCCCTATATAATTATAGCGTTTTTGGTGTGTGCTGGCAGACTCTCCCTCTGTCTCCCCAAAGGGCTAGTGGGTCCTGTCCTCTGTCAGAGCATTCCCGGTGTGTGTGCTGTGTGTCGGTACGTGTGTGTCGACATGTATGAGGACGATGTTGGTGAGGAGGCGGAGAAATTGCCTGTAATGGTGATGTCACTCTCTAGGGAGTCGACACCGGAATGGATGGCTTATTTAGAGAATTACGTGAGAATGTCAACACGCTGCAAGGTCGGTTGACGACATGAGACGGCCGACAATCTATTAGGACCGGTCCAGGCGTCTCAGAAACACCGTCAGGGGTTTTAAAAACGCCCATTTACCTCAGTCGGTCGACACAGACACAGACACGGACACTGAATACAGTGTCGACGGTGAATAAACAAACGTATTTCTCATTAGGGCCACACGTTAAGGGCAATGAAGGAGGTGTTACGTGTTTCTGATACTACAAGTACCACAAGAAAGGGTATTATGTGGGAGTGGAAAAAACTACCTGTAGTTTTTCCTGAATCAGATAAAATAAAATGAAGTGTGTGATGATGCGTAGGGTTACCCCGATAGCAAATATTGGCGTTATACCCTTTCCCGCCAGAAAACACCCCTTAGGGTGATAAGGCGCTCACACGCTTATCAAGTGGCGTTACCGTCTCCAGATACGGCCGCCCTCAAGGAGCCAGCTGATAGGAAGCTGGAAAAATATCCTAAAAAGTATATACACACATACGGTGGTTATACTGCGACCAGCGATCGCCATCAGCCTGGAGATGCAGTGCTGGGTTGGCTTGGTCGGATTCCCTGACTGAAAATATTTTATTCATGTAGAGCATTTAATAGGATGCATTCTATATATATGTATGTGAGATGCACAGAGGGATATTTGCTCTCTGGCATCAAGATAAGTGCGTTGTCCATATCTCCCAGAAGATGTCAGGGACACGACAGTAGTCAGGTGATACAGATCCCATACGGCAGATGGAAGTATTGCTGTATAAAGGGAAGGAGTTATTTGGGGGTCGGTCCATCGGACCTGGGGACCACAGCAACAGCTGGGAAATCCAACCTTTTTTACCCCAAGTTACATCTCAGCTAAAAAAGACACCGTCTTTTCAGCCTCAATCTTTCCTTTCCCATGAGGGCATGCAGGCAAAAGGCCAGTCATATCTGCCCAGACATAGAGGTAAGGGAAGTAGACTGCAGCAGGCAGCCCTTTCCCAGGAAAAGAAGCCCTCCACCGCGTCTGCCAAGTCCTCAGCATGACGCTGGGGCCGTGCAAGCGGACTCAAGGTGGGGGGGTAGTCTCAAGAGTCTCAGGGCGCAGTGGGATCACTCGCAAGTTGACCCCTAGATCGTACGAGTATTATCCCAGGGGTAAAGATTGGAGAGTCGAGACATCTTCTCCTCGCAGGTTCCTGAAGTCTGCTTTACCAACGGCTCCCTCCGACAGGGAGGCAGCATTGGAAACAATTCACAAGCTGTATATCCAGCAGGTGATAATCAAAGTACCCCTCCTACGACAAGGAAAAGGGTATTATTTTTCCACACTATATTGTGGTACTGAAGCCAGACGGCTTGGTGACACATAGTCTAAATCTAAAATGTTTTGAACACTTACATAAAAGGTTCAAATCGAGATAAAGTCACTCAGAGCAGTGATAGCGAACCGGAAAAAAGGGGACTATATGGTGTCCCTGGACATCAAGGATTACCTCCATGTCCAAATTTTGTCCTTCTCATCAAGGGTACCTCTGGTTCGTGGTACAGAACTGTCAATATCAGTTTCAGACGATGCCGTTTGAATTATCCACGGCACCCCGGGCCTTTTTACCAAGGTAATGGCCGAAAAGATGTTTCTTCAAAGAAAAAAGGCATCTAAATTATCCCTTACTTGCACGACCTAAAAAGGGCAAGTTCCAGAGAACAGTTGGAGGTCGGAAGAGCACTATCTAAAGTAGTTCTTCGACGGCACGACTGGATTCTAAATATTCCAAGAATCGCAGCTGTTTTCCGACGATACGTCTGCTGTTCCTAGGGATGATTCTGGACACGGTTCAGAAAAAGGTTTTTCTTCCCGAGGAAAAAGCCAAGGAGTTATCCGACCTGTCAGGAACCTCCTAAAACCAGGAAAGGTGTCTGTACATCAATGCACAAGAGTCCTGGGAAAAATGGTGGCTTTTTACGAAGCAATTCCATTCGGCAGATTCCATGCAAGAATTTTCCAAAGGGATCTGTTGGACAAATGGTCAGGGTCGCATCCTCAGATGCACCTGCGAATAACCCTGTCGCCAAGGACAAGGGTATATCTTCTGTGGTGGTTGCAAAAGGCTCATCTATTGGAGGGCCGCAGATTCGGCATACAGGATTTGATCCTGGTGACCACGGACGCCAGCCTGAGAGGTTGGGGAGCAGTCACACAAGGAAGAAACTTCCAGGGGGTATGGACGAACCTGGAAAAGTCTCTTCACATAAACATTCTGGTACTAAGAGCAATCTAAAATGCTCTAAGCCAGGCGGAACCACTCCTGCAAGGAAAACCGGTGTTGATTCAGTCGGACAACATCACGGCGGTCGCCCATGTAAACAGACAGGGCGGCACAAGAAGCAGGAGTGCAATGGCAGAAGCTGCCAAGATTCTTCGCTGGGCGGAGAATCACGTAATAGCACTGTCAGCAGTGTTCTTCCCGGGCGTGGACAACTGGGAAGCAGACTTCCTCAGCAGACACGATATTCACCCGGGAGAGGGGGGTCTTCATCCAGAAGTCTTCCACATGCTAATAAACTGTTGGGAAAGACCATTGGTAGACATGATGGCGTCTCGCCTCAACAAGAAACTGGACAAGTATTGCGCCAGGTCAAGAGATCCACAGGCAATAGCTGTGGACGCACTGGTAACACCTTGGGTGTACAAATCAGTATATGTGTTTCCTCCTCTGCCTCTCATACCAAAGGTATTGAAGATTATACGGTGAGGAGGAGTAAGAACAATACTAGTGGCTCCGGATTGGCCAAGAAGGACTTGGTACCCGGAACTTCAAGAGTTGGTCACGGACGACCCGTGCCCTCTACTTCTGAGAAGGGACCTGCTACAACAGGGTCCCTGTCTCTTTCAAGACTTACCGCGGCTGCGTTTGACGGCATGGCGGTTGAACGCCAGATCCTAAAAGGGAAAGGCATTCCAGAAGAAGTCATTCCTACCTTGATTAAGGCAAGGAAGGAAGTCACCGCGAAACATTATCACCGCATTTGGCGAAAATATGTCGCGTGGTGCGAGGATCGGAGTGTTCCGACGGAGGAATTTCAACTGGGTCGTTTCCTACATTTCCTACAATCAGGATTGTCTATGGGTCTCAAATTGAGATCTATTAAGGTTCAAATTTCGGCCCTGTCAATATTCTTCCAAAAAGAATTGGCCTCAGTTCCTGAGGTACAGACTTTTGTTAAAGGAGTACTGCATATACAGCCTCCTGTGGTGCCTCCGGTGGCACCGTGGGATCTAAATGTAGTTTTAGATTTCCTCAAATCCCATTGGTTTGAACCATTGAAAAAGGTGGATTTTAAATATCTCACATGGAAAGTGACTATGTTACTGGCCCTGGCTTCCGCCAGGAGAGTATCTGAATTGGCGGCTTTATCTTATAAAAGCCCTTATCTAATCTTCCATTCGGATAGGGCAGAACTGAGGACTCGTCCGCATTTTCTCCCTAAGGTGGTATCAGCGTTTCACCTGAACCAACCTATTGTGGTGCCTGCGGCCACTGGCGACTTGGAGGACTCCAAGTTGTTGGACGTTGTCAGAGCCTTAAAAATATACATTTCAAGGACGGCTGAAGTCAGAAAATCTGACTCGCTGTTGATACTATATGCACCCAACAAGTTGGGTGCCCCTGCTTCTAAGCAGACGATTGCTCGTTGGATTTGTAACACAATTCAACTTGCTCATTCTGTGGCAGGCCTGCCACAGCCTAAATCTGTTAAGGCCCATTCCACAAGGAAGGTGGGCTCATCTTGGGCGGCTGCCCGAGGGGTCTCGGCATTACAATTCTGTCGAGCAGCTACGTGGTCGGGGGAAAACACGTTTGTAAAATTCTACAAATTTGATACCCTGGCAAAAGAGGACTTGGAATTCTCTCATTCGGTGCTGCAGAGTCATCCGCACTCTCCCGCCCGTTTGGGAGCTTTGGTATAATCCCCATGGTCCTTTCAGGAACCCCAGCATCCACTTAGGACGATAGAGAAAATAAGAATTTACTTACCGATAATTCTATTTCTCGGAGTCCGTAGTGGATGCTGGGCGCCCATCCCAAGTGCGGATTATCTGCAATACTGTACATAGTTATTGTTAACAAATTCGGGTTATATTGTTAAGGAGCCATCTTTAAGAGGCTCTTTCTGTTATCATACTGTTAACTGGGTTTAGATCACAAGTTGTACGGTGTGATTGGTGTGGCTGGTATGAGTCTTACCCGGGATTCAAATTGCCTCCCTTATTGTGTACGCTCGTCCGGGCACAGTACCTAACTGGAGTCTGGAGGAGGGTCATAGGGGGAGGAGCCAGTGCACACCACCTGATCTGGTAAAAGCTTTACTTTTTTGTGCCCTGTCTCCTGCGGAGCCGCTATTCCCCATGGTCCTTTCAGGAACCCCAGCATCCACTACGGACTCCGAGAAATAGAATTATCGGTAAGTAAATTCTTATTTTTTTGGTGTCGTTTTTTGTGTAAAGTGACTGGGAACCCCAATTAGTGCACCGCGTCCCCTCGCATGGCTCGCTTCGCTCGCCATGCTTCGGGCATGGTGCCTTCGCTTCGCTCAGCACACTTTCCCGTTCCAATCGTAGTCCACGTGGATCGTAAAGTATGGAAAAGTTCCCCAAAAGAAAAAAAAGTTAAAAAAACTCACCTTTCACGTGTCGACCATTGTCACGTGTCGACCATGTGTCCATGTCGACCATGTCAATGTCGACCAATAGTAGTCGACCTAATGACTGTCGACCATAACATGGTCGACCATGTGAACGGATACCGGGAGAGAGGACGGGAGGGACGTCTGAGACGGGTCCTATACAAGTGTACGTACATGGGGGCTAATTCAGACTTGATCACTGATGTGCGTTTTCGCACAGCGGTCGATCAGGTCTGAACTGCGCGTGCACCGCAGTGCGCATGTACATGCCAGAGATGCGATCGGCATCTCAGCCCAGCGATCGCCTCCGCCTGATTGACAGGCAGAGGTGTTCCTTGGACGGGAGGGGGCGGGCCGGCGGTGTTTGACAGCTGTGCCTGGACCATGCGGGTGGTGGGCCGCGGTGGCTGCGGAACGTCGCACGCAGCCGATGCGACCCAGGATGCGAAGAGGCAGCTCCCTGTCAAAGCGCAGGAGCTGCGCTGGCCGGGAGCTACTTGTCAAGTACAAAAGCATCGCCTCTGTGCGATGCTTTTGTTCCGGTGCGGGGGGGGGGGGAGCCGCGCTGGGCGTCCCCCCGCATGTCAGAGTAAATGATTGTAGATGTGCTAAATTGGTCACATCTACGATCAACTCTGAATTACCCCCATTATGTGCATGGTTACAGTAACAGAAAAGGATGGACCTCTACTGCATGAGGCCTTTTCCCTGTTACATTGTATTTTATCTAGAAAGTGTTCCTTATTGCTGGATTATGGGCCCTATTCAGTATGCGACGCATCTGATAGACGTTAGCATACTCCAGAATCCCGGCGAACTGCTTACGCGCATGGCCCACACTGCGTGTGCGCAGGAACGGAGATGTAATTGCATCTCAGTAAGGCGAACGGCTCTGCCTGATTGACAGTCAGAGGTGTTGGCGGGGCGGCAATGCGTTGTTGCAGGTGCGTGATGCCAAAATGGGTCTGGGCCATTTTTTTCCAGTGTGGCCGCATGTCCTCACACACGGCCGCTGCGATGGAGAAAATGGCGGCAGCCCGACTGCCTTTGCAGCCAGGCTGCGCAGGCACGGGGGCATCCCTTATTCAGCGAAGCGATTGCAATACAATTGCGATCAAATCGCTGGCCGCCATTAGCATGCTGGGCAGACTTGCTGTCGCAGGGCGGCTCCGAGGCATAAGAAACTGCGTCTCATGACACAGTACCTGATGTCGCCATTCCCAGACCCTGTCAATCAGGCAGAGGCGTTTGCATCCCTGCGATAGGATCACAAGACCTGCTCTGTGCGTGTGCTGTTTCCCCACCATCAGGGCCTATATTTTAATTTCTCAACGAACGTCGATTGTTATTTTTTTTTTCCAACAATGATTTAATTATATCGAGAAAATTAAAGCTTAGGAAAATGGCTTAAAGGGTTGAATCCTTGCCTATAAAAGAGGTCTTTGTACAGCATCCATGAAGTTCGTCATTAAAAAGTGTCATTTATATGCAACTTTTTTCTCCTGTTTCCTATTACTTAATTGGTCAAGTCACATCATTTCTATGCATTTAGCTTTCACATCTCTATCTTGAGTCAGCGTCTGTATTTCAAAATTCGGGCAGACGCAATATGTGAGTAGTATGACGCGTTTCATGCACCTAGCTGGACGATATCTCAAGCGGAAGGGTTCCTGTTCTATGTGTTGCAAAGACGTGTTTTATAATTGTTAATAAATCGGGTTTGTATGTTGTATTTTTGGGGATTTACCTGGAACAACTTCAAAGAGCTCTATTCTAATACACATATATACTCGCTATGATCTTAAGTTAAACATAACATTTATTTTGTTCCTTTTCTACTTGTATCTTTTGGTCGGTGTATGTTTTTTTTTTTGTGTAGTGGGAGTGATGTAATGGGACAATGTACTGTAGTATATTCAGGGATGCATCCGACTCCCACATATAATAAATCACGGAAGATGTCTCAGTCTTCCAGCTCCATGGAAGGACAGGAGTGTCAAATTCCTGTTACCCAAACACTGACGTTCTCCATGACTACAAAATAATGGTTGATGAGCTGAACCTTTGCAGCCTAATTGCCTCAAAATATTACAATTCAAAACTAACCAAAACTATGCAGTTTCCGCTCTAACTTAGGGGGTCATTCCGAGTTGATCGTAGCTGTGCTAAATTTAGCACACAGCTACGATCGTTAACTCAGACATGCGGGGGGACGCCCAGCACAGGGCTAGTCCGCCCCGCATGTCAGTGCCGCCCCCCCCCCCCCCCCGCATAAATACAAAAGCATCGCACAGAGGCGATGCCTTTGTATTTGAGGAGTAACTCCCGGCCAGGGCAGCTCCTGCGGCTGGCCGGGAGTTTCTCGTCGCTCCAGCTGGCCGCAGCAGCTGTGTGACACCTCACGCAGCCGCTGCGGCCCGCCCCCCCAACGGTCCGGCCACGCCTGCGTTGGCCAGACCGCTCCCCCTAAGCGGCGGCTTAACGCCGCCGTTCAGCCCCATCCCGCCTAGCGACCACCTCTGTCTCAGAGGTGATCGCTAGGTAACGAAAGCTGCCATGCGCCGGGCGCACTGCGGCGCAGTTCCACTGCAGCGAGCGATCGGGTCAGAATGACCCCCTTAAGCACTTTGCTACCAGGCCCAAAAGCAATTTCAAGGGAAAATACTGTAGTAATTTAGTTTTCCTTTGGGTGTTCTAGTGTCCACTAAAAGCACAATCAGCAAAACTCTTGCGTCTGCCATTTTTATTTTGTGACGTCACAGGAGATTCAAACGAACGTTCATTAATAAGCAAAGTAGCGTTTAAGGTCTGCGATCGGCAGAGGTTATTCAAGTTCATCGTAAGCTGTCACCAGTTTTCCTGATACAAAGTCGCTCGCTCTACATCACTTTACTCTGTAAACAGTCCTAGCGTTTAATGTTGTTTTAAAATCCGTGCCGAGCTGGACTAAATCCCGAAGTTTGCCTGAGGTCATTCACACGATTTCAAAAAAATATCTCCCAATCTGGGAGTTTCATATATTCCTCTGAGATCCTTAATCTACAGTAAATATAGCTTTCCAAGGAGAGGAACACAAATGCTATCCAAATATTTTCAGATGCTGCTAATTTTGAGTAAGAGCTTGTAATCGGGCGCTGCGGGCGATGAAGTGTGATGCGCTCCCCCCCCCCCAGAGTATGCACCACCACAAATCCCAAATAATAATGGTTAGGAAGTATGCTGCTCTATTGCCCTCCCTTCTCTCACCAGCCCCATTGTCCAATGGGACCCTTTCCCCCGTCCCTTTACCCCTAACACCCTGGCACCATGTCTTCTCCCTGGGAATATGGGAGAGATTTATCAAAGTTTTGGTAGAGAGAAAGTGGAGGGAGATATAGTGGAGAGACAAAGTACCAAGTAATTGGCTCCTAAAACAGCCTGTAAAATGACAGAAGCTGACTGGTTGATACTTTATCTTTCTCCTTATCTCTCGTCAAGCTTTGATACATTGCCCCTATGTCCCTTTACACTCTCCCATGTAATATAAAAACACTATAATCATCAATTTATAGGAAGTTTTCTTTTGTTTGTTCTAGGAATATATTCATTAAACACTGAAATATTGCCTCATTCATTTGTTACAATTGCTGCATAGGGGAATTGTTGCGTAGAGGAATTGCTGCATAGGGGATTTACTGCATAGGGGAATTGCTGCATAGGGGAATTTGCTGCGCAGGGGTAGAGAGAGCAAGGAGTACTCTTTACTGCAGGGGTGAGGAACATTTTTTCTACCAAGGGCCATTTGGATATTTATAAAATCCTTCGGGGGCCATACAAAAATTATCAACTTAAAAATGAGCCTGCCCCCAGTAGTTATACCCCCAGTAGATATGCCCCCAGTAGATGTGCCCCCAGTAGATACAGTATGCCCCTAGTAGGTATGCCTCCAGTAGTTATACCCCCAGTAGATATGGCCCCAGTAGATATGACCCCAGTAGATGTGCCCCCAGGAGATACAGTATGCCCCTAGTAGATATGCCTCCAGTAGATATACCCCCAGTAGATATACCCTCGATACATATGCTCCCAGTCAGTTGTTATGCCCCATTATATATGCCCCCAGTCACTTGTTATGACCCATTAGATATGCCCACAGTCACTTGTCATGCCCCATTAGATATGCCCACAGTCACTTGTTATGCCCCTTTAGATATGCCCCCAGTCACTTGTTATGCCCAATTAGATATGCCCTCAGTCACTTGTTATAGTGTGGTGTTCCGGCCACCCCCACTTCCCCTCCTAAACCACGCATGAGACAGGAAGGGGAGTCTCCCAGGCTGGAAAATTGGTGGGGGTGGGTGCCCTCACAAATTTGTTGCCCTGGTGCCCCCACAAGCCTTAATCCGGCCCTGGTAGCAGTGTTGCTTTTAAATACCTGCTGCAGCCGGTGGGCACTAGGACTCAGAGCGGCAGTTACCGGAGGTACTGCTACCAAAAGTGTAGCCAGCTAAGTCCTGGGAATCCCGCTGATAACGCACTGCACCTTTGTGACTATGATGAGAGTTGCACCACCCTTACGAGGGCAACAACACTTCCCTCACGGGATGGGTAGTCAAGTTTAGAAGGAGGAGTTGGATACCCATTATTCTGGATGGTTTCAGCACCTGGGAGGCCTACCTTTGCAGTTCATGTTTGATAGTTTGGTTGAGGACGGTAGGGCTTGCTGTGCTATAGCCGTTATTTCTTTGTAACTTTACATTTTTCCTTATTATATATTCCATTATTTAAATGAGGTTCAATAAATTAGATTCCCTGCAAACTCAGAAGCACTTCTAATTTGTGGATCACTTTACATGAAGCATGCTCTTCAGCAGGGTTTCCCAACCGCGGTCCTCAAGGCACACTAACAGTCCTGGTTTTAGTGATATCCAGGCTTGAACACAGGTGACTTAATTAGTACCTCAGTTATTTTGATTTAACCGTCTGTGCTGAAGCCTGGATATCACTAAAACCTGCACTGTTGGTGTGCCTTGAGGACCGTGGTTGGGAATGCCTGCTCTTCAGTATGGACCGCGGGTTCAGCCACGCAACCCAGGTGCAAAATGAAAGCATTTACAATGGTCCAATGAGATCCCCTGCTGGCTCAGAAGCTCCTCCTTCTTATTGCAGAGGATTGAATGCGAGTACATGAAACGCAATCACCAACGCGTTTCGCATAAACATAAGTGATATTTACAACAGTAAAAAACCCTGACATCTTTGTTACTTTTCTTTATTGCAAACTCCTTAACTTTGTCCACAGGCTAATAATTAACCATATGTAGGAGAAATGAGCAGGATTTTATAACGTCTTCATTTCTTTTCTTTCTTTTTTTTTTTAAATTCTTAGCCATATGTTTTTCTTTAATTCTTTTTTGGGAGTCCAGCCCTTAGACCACAGAGTTCTCACTGACACGTGTAGCGTGTTCCTTTCCTGCGGTATGTTTCCTATTAGCAGCTCTCTCCCTAAGACAGGACTCTGCTGACTTGTTTACTCTCCAGAGGAAGCAGAATAGAAGAAGACGAGGAAAAGTATTCCGTCAGATTCCAGACATTGCTGCGAGGATCCGAGTCACTTGCGTTGTGTACGGCGGAAGATTTCCCCAATCCCTTCCAGAGTAAATCACGCTCGTTATGGGATCTTAGAAAGACAACGGGAAACAATAGAAGGATGGATTTTAATCAAGAGCTAAAGGATTCTTTTTTTTAGCAACATTGCAGGAAGAATGTAAAACCTGCTTGCACAGGATGCATGGAAACGGGGCAATCCTAGCTCACACTGACAGGATGTTTAAAAACTCACAAAGACTCTCGCCAACTCGTTACTTCGCGGATCTTTCCCACCGTCGTTACTGTAGATCTCTTTGTACTTTTTTAACCTCTGAATGAAGCAGGTTCAGGCCTCTATTTTGGGATTTTGTCTGGAAACTACATTTATGGCATGCAGCGACTATTTTCTCATGAACGCCTTTTATTAAGTGAGTATATTCTCCATCCTGCCCTGCAGGCTTCTTGCAGCATGAACAAAAAAAAATTCTTAACAGTTTGTAAGCCGGGAGAGGGGGTTAGAATATACAACTTTTGTAAGCTTTCGGTGTGTGATTTCATATTCCTACATATACATGTTGTGTGATAATCTGTTTTACGGCTATGAATGTCTTTCTGTTATAAAACCGTTCAGGCCAGAGACGGAAAGGAATATGTTTTAATATCTAGAATATTAATTTTAGTGTTGCGTTTTTTTTTTTTGTCGGAGTAGAAATTGAGTTGTTTAGAAAGCACTTTGATGCACAGCTACTGAGTGACATCACTGGTCTAAGTGATGATGGTGGCGAATCCGGAGTTCATTTGAAAATTTGAATTTAAATGGATGGAAATATTGTTACTTGCATCATACGAAGTTAGAGAGGGTATTGTTCATGAACTTGGGGAATAGTTAGACAGTACATATATATTTTCTGCTTGGTCATAACAATGTTCCTGTATTATATTATATTATTCAACCAGAGACCAGGCACTCACACAGTGAACAAAATCACCATTCATTAAACATTAGCGAAGTAAGCTAAAACTAAAAAAAAAGCAAAATAAGCTAAAAAAATGATTTTCATTGATGTTTAAGTGATTTAGATTAAGTCTAGTAATATATATATATTACATATAATATATATATATATATATATATATACGCACACACACACACACACACACACACACACACACACACACACACTCACTCACTCACTCACTCACCAAAAATGGGTTGTTACTCACTGAGACACCCGTTCCATCTGCCTGGGGTGCTGACTCGATCGTCCAAACCGGAAACCTTATTCATGCCATTACTAATAATAATTATAACTATATATATATATATATATATATATATATATATATTTATATTACAATTTACAGATTGGAAAAAGATATTAGAGGGTGGATTTAGATTGCACAAAAGTAGTAGAGCAGCAGGAAATTCATTGACATATGTAAAGCTTAATAAATGTTACCCAATAATAGCTTGTATCAATGGTCTGTAATTAAGCCCCCCCCCCCCCCCCCCCCCAGTCCCCTTTTCGGTGTAAGCCTCCCCTTCAGCAGAGTACTGAGCACATTCACTTTGAAGTGGGCAAAGTCAGCATTATCGGTGCTAAACCACGATGATTTGCAGTATGTGACCAGTAACTTTAGTGCTTCTAACTATGGGGCCCATTTATCAAGCCTTGGAGAGTGATACATTGCACGGTGATAAAGTATCGACCTATCAGCTCCTAACTGTCATGTTGTAGGCTGGGTTTTTTTTTACATGACAGTTAGGAGCTGATTGGTTGGAACTTTATCACCGTGCTATTTATCACTCTCCAAGGCTTGATAAATCTGGGCATAAATATGTCCACCATATCTCCTTTACTCCTCTGCAACAGCTTGCCATGCTTGGTGCATACTTACTGACTTACCGGCTCAGTGGGTGCACATTTGTGATTTGCAAAAATGCACTGTGTGGCAGTGATCGCAGTCTCAATTGCTTTGTGGAGTGCGCACCCCGGGAGCCCAGTGAGATGTTATCAGCATCTCAGGGCTGCAAACCCTCTCTGCCTGATTGACAAGCAGAGGCGGTCGCGGTGCGGGAGGGGGCATGCCAGCGCAGGCGTGTCAGGACCGTTGCGGGGGCGGGCCGCGGTGGCTGCATGACGTCAAACGCAGCCGCTGCGACCCGGGACGCGGCGGGTAGCTCTCTGCCAGCACGCAAGCCAGGTGCAAAAGCATCGCCGTGCAATGCTTTTACACCCGTGCGGGAGGGGTGGGGGGTGGGGGTAGGGGAGGGACAGAGCCAGACATGCGGAGCGGACTAGCCCAGTGCGTCTTCCCGCTTGTCCGAGAAACTGATCGTAGATGTGCTAAATTTAGCACATCTACAATCAGATCTGAATTAGGCCCATTGACAAGCTGTGGGAGGAGCTTCAGTTGTCTCTAATGGGGTGTGGAGGTAATAATAGACTTTTTTTGTTTACAGAACTCTAGGGTAATACTGAACAATGCATGTTATGGTCTTGGTATATGCCGGGATATTTATAATCTCCTCATTAGAGGTTCATTAAAGACAGCAAGTAAAGCAAAAAAACAACAACAAGCACCCGGGCAAAACCATGTTGCATTGCAGGTGGGGCAGATGTAACATGTGCAGAGAGAGTAAGATGTGGGTGGGGGGTGTTCAAACTGAAATCTAAATTGCAGTGTAAAAATAAAGCTGTATTTCATTTGTGGGCTACATTCAAAAGCAGCAGTATTTACCCTGCACAGAAAAAAATATATAAGTGTATTTGCTTCCCCAACATGGTTTGTTCCAGACACAAAGTTACTTGCTTTTTTGCTTTACTTACAAACATGAATCAGGCCCAGTGTTTGTAGGTGATAAGTCGTACTTGCCGACTCTCTTTGAAAAGTCCAGGAGACTTCCATCATTCAGGAAGTCCTCTCCTCTCCCTGGAGAGCGTGTTTCCCTCCTCAGTGTGCATGCGCAGGCCACCTGGATGCGGCCGCTGCATGTGAACGTGCGGCTGCGTCCAGGTCTGTATGGACCCTATAGACAGTCATAGACTTTTAGATCCGGCTACAGTGTTTAGGCTGGTCTGCACAGTGCTATTGTACTCACTATGGGGAGGCAAATTCTATTTACAAATCTCTACCCACAATGCCTGTTGAATTTATTCTTTCAAATTTGGAGGATATAGGGGGGCTTGGACTGCGCACCCTAATTCTAAACGTAATGTGAGGTGCTACCATGCTGATGACTTTTATTGCCACAAAGAAAAAAAGAGAAAATGCAGGCGCACACTCTAAATACTAAACACTGCTAATCAGAATGATTATAATATAACTCTGCAATATAACATAGAGTAAATTTGAGGTGCTTAGCATAATTTTGGCCAAAACTACTGTATGGGCCCACCTACCGCGACCAGATGTCCTTATCTAGTGGGTCCTTAACGCTAACATACAAGTCCAGGGCACGGAACCCCCTAAGCCAGAACATGGTGAATGTTTACTTTCAAATTTGGAAGATCACGTTTTATTTGTGATGTTAGTGTATGACACTATCCAGTATACCATCACACAACATTTCTGCATGTACAACTTAACTATACAGCTAATATTTTGGCATAATTTTACCACATTTACCTACTTTGAAAGGCTGAGTATTGGGAGGCCTGCAGAGAGAGCTGTTCAGGTGGTCCCACGAGACAGAAGTGAAACGTACGTGTAGTAGTCCTACACCCCGCCCATATCATGGGAGAAGTAGACAGGATTCGGGCAGCCACATCCAATTTTAAGAGCCAGATATTGGTAGTGTAGGCAATTATGCATTTTTATAGATATTTTACTAAATTAAATGCAAGTAGTTAGATTATGAGAACTAATTGCTCAGATAACGGCCAGTGAATTCCACAGAACTAGCTATAAATAGCACTTCTGCCGTCATCACAATGTGATATATAATCTTCCAGCGCAGCTCTTTACATGCAGGATTCAGAGTACATGCCTGCCAGCTGTTTTAAAGGGATCTATTTATTTTTATCAACAGTTTCTTCATTTACCATTGCTTATTGCAGAGATGACAAAAAAAAATCACTTGTTACCTGCATTTGTCAAAGCAAATATTACCAGAGCTACTGACTCCCCAATATGGACTTCTAAATTGCAGAAACTGTGTTGTAGATTCCTAGATGGGAGACACCATGGCTGCGGGGCACACATACCACCTCCCACTAAAGCTACGTGCATTAGTGAGTCTGCCATGAGTTTGTGTAGGTTTCTCTGTAGAGAGGCGAGAGGGTGTAAGCCCTGAACTGACCCGCACAATGGCAAAAGGTACACACCAGCGGGTGATTCACACTATGAACAGCCAAGTTACTTATCTAATGATTTATTGATAAATAGCAGGTACAGCCGTACTCACTGTTACATGTACACTGGTGATGGAGCAGAGGTTGAATGGAGTGTATGCTGTAAATGGGTAGTGGTGCAGGGATTCTGGAACAGCTTTATAGTAGATATTAACTAGGTATCTCATACAATGGCAACTAAGCAGGAGCCTCAGTCTCTCACCATGTCACTCTTCACAGTAAAGACACATGCTCAGTAGAGATCTGGGTGGCCGTATTGGGATAGGGCATGAAGCCTCCCTGGAGAACAGGACGACTGGATTCTGTGCAGTAGTGCACTCCTCTTTGAACAGGTGGCAGTCACTTTATGTGCAGAACTAATATTAATTCGATCTACCATCTCACTGCATTCATGTTGCTACTTCCTAGTGAATTCATCAGCTCTATCCCATTATGTATTGCTCATGTGAGCAAAGTGCCTTAGCTGTGAGTCGGTGGCAGGTTCTGTTTAAGACTATTGCATTGTAGTTGTTCCTTTGATTGTCCCATGTAGTCATAATTTACAGCCGGGGAATGGCCTCTAGACCCTTATAGTAGTTATCATCATTAGAGATCAGGGCAGTCAGACATCCATCACCAATTATACTCTCCCAGAACCTCGTCCAGGTCATAATCATTATATTCTTCCAGAACCTCGTCCAGGTCATTATTGGGACTGAAGGAAGCGTTTTCATGTAAAAGGGAACTGGAGGTCACAAAGTGACAGCTCATAATGTTCCAGGGTATTTGGAAGATGTAATTTTTCCATGAAGTTAGCAGTGATTGTAGAGCGAATGCCAAGAGCTGATCTGAAGTTTCCTTTAGAGAAACAAGTTTTATGGACATTCACTTTTTTAGGAAATTGTTTCTTATTCAGATTTAGGATGGCGGCGGCTACGCTTACACAGGCTAACAACGCCATCCCAGGGTGAGACTTTCCCCCGTAAAAAATATCTTGCTTGACTATTTGCAGGTTTGTGGGCCAGAGAGGTCAAACGCAGGGAGGGAATACATAGGATGTCCACTATTACCCTTCTATCCACACTTAAGGGGTCTATTTATTATTTTGTCGGGTTTTACTGTAGACCCAATAATAAAAATTTCTTATCACCACTAATTGAACTAGTTAGAAATGTTGTATGTACAGGTCCGTTTTTAGACAATTTGGCTCCCAGTGCGAACAGTTAAAAATGCGTTTCCCCCTCATAGACATGGAAAAACAATTTCGCGCGAGCGCTCCCAGCGAGAGGGCATGGTCTCGCTAAAATGGACGTGGTCTCACTAAAATGGGCGTGGCCTCACAGGAAAAGACTACCTTACACGCCAGTTTTTGACCCTGCACCAACAGATCTCGGCCACCACAGGAATAAAAAAAAAATCCACCATACTAAGCCCCACACAGTAATGCCCCTTGCACAATATTATGCTCCATGCGCCATATTATGCCATACACCACAATGCCCGTGATACATTATGCCCTACAGTAAAGCTTCTAATTTCTTTTAAATTACCTGCTTGTTGCCAGCGGTTTGAAGCGCTGGGTGTCATGCTCATTGCCAGGGGTTTCATGCTCAGGGTGTCATGCTCATTGCCAGGGGTTTCATGTGCTGGGTGTCATGCTCCTTGCCTGGGGTATCATGCGCTGGGTGTCATGCTCATTGCCAGGGGTTTCATGCGCGGGATCCGGACTGAAAGTCGACAGTAACTAGGTCGACAATGTCTAGGTCGACAATGTCTAGGTCGACCACTATTGGTCGACAGTAACTAGGTCGACAGGGTGTCTAGGTCGACAGGGTCTTTAGGTCGACATGTTCTAGGTCGACAAGTCAAAAGGTCGACCTGAGTTTTTCACATTTTTTTTCTTTTTTTGAACCTTTTCATACTTAACGATCCACGTGGACTACGATTGGAACGGTAATCTGTGCCGAGCGAAGCGGTAGCGGAGCGAAGGCACCATGCCCGAAGCATGGCGAGCGAAGCAAGCCATGCGAGGGGACGCGGTGCACTAATTGGGGTTCCCGGTCACTCTACGAAGAAAACGACACCAAAATAACATGAAAAACTCATGTCGACCTTTTGACCTGTCGACCTAGAACATGTCGACCTAAAGACCCTGTCGACCTAGTTACTGTCTACCAATAGTGGTCGACCTAGACATTGTCGACCTAGTTACTGTCGACTTTCAATACCACACCCATCATGCGCTGGGTGTCATGCTCGTTGCCAGGGGTATCATGCGCAAGGTGTCATGGTTTTATGCTCTGTTGCCAAAGGGAATTCTCGTTGTCAAGGGGACTGCTGGCGGACGCCAGCCTGCCAGCACTGATATCACGCTCCCCCTCCTCTCTCCTCTTTCCGAGTCGTTCGCTCGGGGGCGGAGTTTCAAGGAATGACACGGATGCGTCATGACATCACGACACGGGTGGTATTCATGTGACCGACGGTCACATGACCTCCTGCAGCTTCCCAACACCCACTATCCCGATGGTCGGCATGCCGACCAACAGGGACTATTTCCACTCGTGGGTGTCCACGACACCCATAGAGTGGGAATAGAACCCGTGGCGACCGTAGGTCGCCACCGAGCCAGCAGCGTGGCGAGCGCAGCGAGCCCACAAGGGGCTTGCTGCACTCGCCTCTCCCCACCGGGATCCCGGCGTCGGTATGCTGCCGGGATCCCGGCGTCGGTAAGCTGACTGGCGGTCAGGAGACCGCCGGTCAGCCATACTACACCCCACGACACAACCACGTCATTTGGCGTACCCCCCAAGCAGAGTACTCAGGAAGAGGAGGCTGTAAAGGGACAAAGTGCTGCGACGGGCGTCTTGTGCGGTTGCACGGCTCGTCTGACCCAAGAAACGGCATTGCGTATGTATTAACAATCAGGGGCTCCATATAGGAACCAGTCCCTGAGATGTGTAAAGTGATCACATCAGCGTGGGACTTCGGGCGACCTACTGTGATGTGCAATCATCAGACCACGCATGCATGATTGCATAGGTTGCTATTCCCCGGGGTGGGATCTTGAGGATCCCTCTACTGGCATTATGTAGCCCATAAACTACAATGGCTAACATCATCCTAAGGTGGTGTTAGCTAACGGGGCCAAGTTCACTGGAGACGTTTGCTATGTTAAATACCAGCGGCTTATTCGTTAGTATCACTGTGGGCGTGATTGGGAAGTGGACGCAATGCTGATGTTTGTGGATCGGAGTGATTTTGTATTGTATCGCGCGTGCATCTGAGTTACAATGCGCATACTGTACATCCCGATGGATTAGGGATGACGATCGCAGTGAGGATATACAGTAGGCACAGTGTGATTCACAGACAGGGAGCATTTGTGGGTGGTAACGCAGGGGTGGTAAGTCAAATGCAGGCGTGGCGGAGAACTTGTTTTACAGGTGCACGCAAATCTCTATAGCAACTGCTTTCTTTCAATGGGCATTCTGCTCAGATGATCGATGGTGTCACCGAAGTCCGTCCAGTGATGCGTTTCTGCATGCAAACAGCCGATTTGAGCCGCCATCTGTGGGGGTCTCATTCGAAACCCCAGGGGCTGTGACATTTGCATATTTTCCAAAATCCACTGGGTATGGAATCGCAGTCGCAATGGGATTTGCGCTGATCAGACCGAGATAATAAACAAAATATTAATGCCCTTATTTATCAATGAGTGATAAATTTCACTGTGAGTGATAAATTGCACCAGCCAATCAGCTCCTAATTTCCATGTCACAGGCTTTATTTGAAAAATGTCAGGAGCGGATTAGCTGGTGCAATTTATCACTCACAGTGGAATTTATCACTCATTGATAAATAAGGGCATAAGATTGGTATTGAATGGAACCCTTCGACAAAAAAATAACCAATCAGCATCAGTATAGAACCTAGGCCCAGATTTATCAAACCTTGGAGAGTGATAAATAGCACAGTGATAAAGTACCAGCCAATCAGCTCCTGTTATTTTTCAAACACAGCATGTGACATGGCAGTTAGGAGCTGATTGGCTGGTACTTTATCACCACTCTCCAAGGCTTCATAAATGGGAGATGTCAGAGTTGGGAAGGTCACGTGGCGTAGCAGTGCGCGACCTGAAAATGGGGCATAACTTAGTGTGGGAGGGGCGTGGCCGAACATCACTGACCCATTTTTTGGCTTTTTGGGGGCGTGTCCAGCACACCCGGAGCAGCTGGGAAGCCTCCTGCTCCCCTCCCAGCATTCAGAGATCACTCGCTGCTTTGCAGAGCGGCGGGTGATCAAAGCCTCCCCTTACTGCCCCCCTACCCGTGGGACACTGCGACCCGTGGGTGGGACAGCAGGACAGTGTCCGAATAGTGAAATAGGGACAGTTGGAAGGTATGGGGCCCTCGTGCTGGTGAGCTACCTTATCATCCTCCACTTTCTTCACCAGCCCATTGACCACACACAAATAATACGGCTTTCCCAGGCGTATATATCCGTCCTTGACCCTATCTGCATTTGCTCAGAATTGTGCAGACACGGAGTATATTTACTAAAGAGCGTGTTTATAGAATTGAAGATGTTAACCAACCTGTTCCACCTATCCAAGTGCAGGTGGGTGCAAAGTGGTAGAATGACCCCAATCTGTATGGGCACATATGTGTACATTTACTGTTCTGGGTATGCACAGAGAAATTAGTACCCAGCTATCTATAGCCCCAAATTGTCACTGAGGTCTGGGAGTTAGGGACACATTTATGAAACCCATTTTGGGAGAAAGGGATGTTTTCAGGGGGTTACCTGCAAATGTAAGTATTGCCTGGGTGTATGACCGATATTTACTGCGGTCTCCCTGTTTCCGATCGCAATAGCAGCCCAGGCATCTCCCGTAAAATCTGCAATATGTAGCACATTACAGCAGCCCTGTAGAATAGTAAAGTGATTGCTGATGTGGTCACTTTACTTTATGCCTCGTAAGGACATGTCCCTGAATGTGGTGTAATAATTATCGGCTCTAAAACCAGGTAATTAAGGCCCTTTATAATAGGGCCCATTGGTCCATTTCGTGCACACCTGAGTCAGAGGTGCCGGCAGTTTCATGTGCAGCTGCAATTTCGTTAGCAGTGGACTTGCGTAAAAATATGCTAATGCCTCAGCATCGCCTTGTGCATAGGAACGCCCACTGCCGGCGCCTGACACCCACCGCTCATGTACATAAGCGGGAACATCAGGCACACCATTGGACCCCTAGAGAGAAGTGATGGGCCCCAGAACTTTTCGGGGCATGGCCCAATCCCTGGAGGTGTGGCTAAGGCCATGTTAGAAGGGGCCACTGGGGAATGCAGTGGTAGGGGCCCATGTTTAGGGGTGTGGCCAGCCACCACATCGGTTTGCCTAACCATTAGAAAATGCATGGGCCCCATGATAAATATATATAGTAATCACTGCTAGTGCATGCCTGATAATGTACCAGATTAATAACAGCAATATGTAATAAACAGGTGCAATTAGAATGTCGTTGGTGCGAGTAGTCGTACCTTGTTGTTCAGCTGCAATCATCAATGTCGACCTCTTCCGGATCTCATATCCCAGACTTCAGGCAGAAGGATCAAGACCCCCCGCAATATTTATTTATCAGGAAAAAGAATGGTCACCGCTGTAAATGTAACTTGGTTACGCTTAGTAAGAACTGGTGGCATATAATTAACCGTCAAACAGCAACAATAAAAAGAGATACCTTCAATGCAAATGACATAACATGCAAATCACAGTACTGCAAATAAAATGGTATCCGGACTCCAGGTCGACACCAAAAAGGTCGACACACCTTAGGTCGACGTGGACAAAAAGGTCGACATGCACAAGGTCGACCTGGAAAAAGGTCGACATACGTTTTTAATTTTTTTTATTTTTTCATACTTTACGATCCACGTGGATTATGATTGGGAACGGTAACCTTGCCCGGAGCATGGCGAGCGAAGCGAGGGGACGCGGTGCACTAACTGGGGTTCCCGTTCACTCTACGAAGAAAGCAACACCAAAAAAAAAACATTAAAAAGTCATGTCGACCTTTTCCCATGTTGACCTTATTCATGTCGACCTTTTGCCCATGTTGACTGTCCATGTCGTCCTAAGGTGTGTCGACCTTTTTGTTGTCGACCTATAGTCCCAGAGCCGAAATGACGGGACTTTCAGACTTTTCTGTGTGAAAGTGGTATTAGTAACTGTGTCCATGCTGGATGGCCGAAGACCGTTGTTCCGTAGTGATTGCCTCTGCCTGATTGACAGGCAGAGGCGGTCACTGGGCGGGAGGGGGCTGGGCGACGGCGTTAAGCCGCCATTTAGGGGGTGCGGTCCGGCCAACGCAGGCGTGGCCGGACCGTGGGGGGGGGGGGGGGGGGGCGCTGCCTGACGTCACACGCAGCCACTGCGACCCGGCAGCGAAGAGGTTCTCCCGACCAGCCGCAGGAGCAGAATGACCCCCTCAGACCCGATCGCAGCAGAAATTTTGTTAGCTAATAGGCAAAACCATGTGCACTGCAGGGGGGGGGCAGATATAACATGTGCAGAGAGAGTTAGATTCGGGTGGGATATATTGTTTCTGTGCAGGGTACATACTGGCTGCTTTATTTTTACACTGCAATTTTGATTTGTTTGAACACGCCCCACCCAAATCTAACTCTCTCTGCACATGTTACATCTGCCCCTCCTGCAGTGCACATGGTTTTGTCCATTAGCTAACAAATGTGCTGCTGTGATCAGATCTGAATTAGGCCCAATGGGGGTAATTCTGAGTTGATCGCAGCAGGATTTTTGTTAGCAGTTGGGCAAAACCATGGCCCTCATTCCGAGTTGTTCACTCGCTAGCTGCTTTTAGCAGCATTGCACACGCTAAGCCGCTGCCCTCTGGGAGTGTATCTTAGCATAGCAGAATTGCGAACGAAAGATTAGCAGAATTGCAAATAGAAATTTCATTGCAGTTTCTGAGTAGCTCGAGACTTACTCCTACACTGCGATCAGTTCAGTCCTTTTCGTTCCTGGTTTGACGTCACAAACACACCCAGCGTTCGCCCAGCCATTCCCCCGTTTCTGCAGACACTCCCGCATTTTACCCTGACACGCCTGCGTTTTTCTGCACACTCCCAGAAAACGGTCAGTTTCCGCCCAAAAACACCCACTTCCTGTCAATCACACTACGATCAGCAGAACGATGGAAAAACCTTGGCCCTCATTCCGAGTTGTTCGCTCGTTCTTTTTCATCGCATCGCAGTGAAAATCCGCTTACTACGCATGCGCAAAGTTCGCACTGCGACTGCGCCAAGTAACTTTACTATGAAGAAAGTATTTTTACTCACGGCTTTTTCTTCGCTCCGGCGATCGTAATGTGATTGACAGGAAATGGGTGTTACTGGGCGGAAACACGGCGTTTCAGGGGCGTGTGGCTGAAAACGCTACCGTTTCCGGAAAAAACGCAGGAGTGGCCGGGGAAACGGTGGGAGTGCCTGGGCGAACGCTGGGTGTGTTTGTGACGTCAACCAGGAACGACAAGCACTGAAATGATCGCACAGGCAGAGTAAGTCTGGAGCTACTCTGAAACTGCTAAGTAGTTAGTAATCGCAATATTGCGAATACATCGGTCGCAATTTTAAGAAGCTAAGATTCACTCCCAGTAGGCGGAGGCTTAGCGTGTGTAACTCTGCTAAATTCGCCTTGCGACCGATCAACTCGGAATGAGGGCCATGGTTTTGCCCAATTGCTAACAAACTTGCTGCTGCGATCAACTCAGAATTACCCCCCATGTCCACTGGGTGGCTATTAAAGCTGTCACTATAGCTCAGTTTCTGATCCTGTATAACTTTTCCACATGAGAACGTTCCTTACAATAAAGTCTATGGCCTATGGGAAGAAGGCACTGTGCCTTTGTAGTGAGTTTAACAAGGAGTGAGACAGTACTTAGGATACAGTTAGCGGGGTCATTCCGACCTGTTCGCACGCTGCCGTTTTTTGCTGCGCAGCGATCAGATAACTACTGCGCATGTGTATGCACCACAATGCGCAGGCGCGTCGTACGGGTACAAAGCGGATCGTTGCTGACCGATGGATTTAACTAAGAATCCGTTCGCACAGCCGATCGCAAGGAGATTGACAGGAAGAAGGCGTTATGGGTGTCAACTGACCGTTTTCTGGGAGTGTTTGGGAAAACGCAGGCGTGTCCAGGCATCTGCAGGGCGGGTGTCTGACGTCAATTCTGGGACCGGACAGGCTGAAGTGATCGCAGCGGCTGAGTAAGTTCAGACCTACTCAGATCCTGCACAAAATGTTTTTGCAGAGCTCGGCTGCACAGGCGTTCGCACACTTGCAAAGCGAAAATACACTCCCCTATAGCCGGCGACTATCTGATCGCAGCACTGCAAAGAGTAGCTAGCGAGCGATCAACTCGGAATGACCCACAGTGTCAATAAGTGGTACAATGCAATGTAATTGAAACCTATATTCAGATAATACGGGCAGCGAGCAATTAATACACCCTGCCCGTATTATCTGAATATAGGTTCCAAAAGACTATTTGCAGATACCAATTCTGTCTCTGTTTCCTTTCTTGTGTAAACTCCTTGAGTATAGGGGGTCATTCCGAGTTGTTCGCTAGCTGTTTTCGTTCGCAGCGCAGCAAATAAGGTAAAAAAGCGGCACTTCTGCGCAAGCGTATGCGGCGCAGTGCGCACGCACGACGTACTTTCACAACAGCTAATGCAGTTTCACACAAGGTCTAGCGACTCTTTTCAATCGCACTGCTGGCCGCAGAGTGATTGACAGGAAGTGGGTGTTTCTGGGTGGTAACTGACCGTTTTCAGGGAGTGTGTGTAAAAACGCAGGCGTGTCAGATACAAATGCGGGCATGCCTGGAGAAACGCAGGCGTGGCTGGCCGAACGCAGGGCATGTTCGTGACGTCAAAACAGGAACTAAACAGTCTGAAGTGATCGCAAGCTAGTAGTAGGTCTCAAGCGGCTCAGAAACTGCACAATCTTTTTTTGTAGCAGCACTGCGATCCTTTCGTTCGCACTTCTGCTAAGCTAAGATACACTCCCTGAGGGTGGCGGCATAGCGTTTGCACGGCTGCTAAAAGCAGCTAGTGAGCGAACAACTCGGAATGAGGGCCATAATCTTTCCCAAGGTACTGCTATAGTAGCACGGCTTTGGTGGCAAAACGAATCACCCACTCCAAGGGGTAAATTTACTAAGATGGGAGTTCTATTTAAGATGGGATGTTGCCCATAGCAACCAATCAGATTCCAGGTATTATCTTCTAGAAGGTGCTAGATAAATGAGAAGTAGAATCTGATTGGTTGCTAAGGGCAACATCCCATCTTAAATAGAACTCCCATCTTAGTAAATTTACCCCCAAGTGTCACTGACTTAGAAAACTTCACTGTGATTCCTCTGACTGATTACTAGAGGGCGGGATGAGCTGGCACTGCAGATTAGAACTGGCAGGTTGCACACTGCCTAATACATGACTGCAAAGTGAGTACTACAGTTCTCTCTACTGGCTGTAAGCTGTCTGGCTGAGAAGCAGGTAATACAGGGGGTAATTCAGAGTTGATCGCAGCAGCAAATTTGTTAGCAGTTGGGCAAAACCATGTGCACTGCAGGTGGGGCAGATGTAACATGTGCAGAGAGAGTTAGATTTGGGTGGGTTATTTTGTTTCTGTGCAGAGTAAATACTGGCTCCTTTATTTTTCCACTGCAATTTATACCCCTTTTCCACTATAAGCACGGGTCGCAGCCGTGTCGCCTTACACGGCTGCGACCCGTGCTACAGCCCCTTTTGAACAGTGCTCACCAACCCGGCATATTGCCGGGTTGGTGACGCGGCAGGGGCGGCGCTGGGAGATCACATGGTCTCCCAGCTCCGCCCTCCCTATGCATTGTGAACGGGAGCCGTGTCGCCTCGACACGGCACCCGTTCACACTAGACAGCTAGCCGGGTTGAACACGTGTTCAACCCGGCTAGCTACCTGGGTAGGATTCCTGGATCACTTGATTCGGGAATTTGCCGGGGAACCCTTTTCCACTAGGGCAAAACACGGGTAAATGCGCACCCCCGCGCATTTACTCGTGTTTCTAAGAGCTAGTGGAAAAGGGGTGTCAGATTTCAGTTTGAACACACCCCACCCAAATCTAACTCTCTCTGCACATGTTACATCTGCCCACCCTGCAGTGCACATCGGGGGTCATTCCGAGTTGATCGCTAGCTGCCGCTGTTCGCAGCGCAGCGAACAGGCAAAAAAATCAGCATTTCTGCGCATGCGTATGCCCCCCAATGCGCAGGCGCGACGTACAGGTATAAAGCCCGTTGTGGTTGTGCACAGGTTCTAGCAAAGTTTTCAGTCGCACTGACGGGCGCAAGAAGATTGACAGGAAGGGGGCGTTTCTGGGTGTCAACTGACCGTTTTCAGGGAGTGTTTGCAAAAATGCAGGCGTGTCTGAAAAAACGCAGGCGTGGCAGGGCGGTCGCTGGGTGGGTTTATGCCGACAAAAATCCGGACACGAATAGGCTGAAGTGATCGCAAGCGCTGAGTAGGTTCAGAGCTACTCTGAAACTGCACAAACTGTATTTGCAGAGCTCGGCTGCACAGGCGTTCGCACTTCTGCTAAGCTAAAATACACTCCCCAGTGGGCGGCGGCATTGCGTTTGCACGGCTGCTAAAACTAGCTAGCGAGCGATCAATTCGGAATGACCCCCATGGTTTTGCCCAACTGCTAACAAATTTGCTGCTGCGATCAACTCTGAATTAGACCCACAGTTCTCTCTGCTGGCTGTTTGTGAGATAGGTGAGTTGTCTGGTGCTGTTTGGGGTGAACTCCCTCACACACCTTGGGGCTAGTCTGGGGTATTAAGCTGCCTTATATCAGTGTCCTCAGCTGGGGGCTAGGTGGCTACTTCTGGCTGGCAATTCGTGACTGAATGGCCTCTGACACGTGTCACTCACCCAGTCTCTCATAGGCTTACCCTCCAGTCACACAGCATGGGTGCTCCCGGGTACCGCTCTCCGATCCCTCTCAGGGCATATGTGTGTGTGTATATATATATATATATATACAACATGGAAAAAGAAACATGGAAAAAGAAGCTGCGGCACTCCATTGCATAAATATATTTAGTAAGACATCATGGCAGCAAGTACTAGGGCAACGTTTCGGTACACGCAGGTACCGTTGTCAAGCCCTATGCTGTCAAACAGAACAATGAAAAAAAAAAAAATCTTATATATATATAGTTGGGGGGAGTGCGCACAACGCTGGACAGGAGTACAATACATCCCGTGTGCATCTATTTACAGTGCCGGGAGGGAGCCTGGGGGCAGCCCAGCATCTCAGAAAGTGCTGGGCATGCCCCCCACAATGATGCGATGGAGGGGTTCCGCAAGGCTCCGCCCCTTGTCTGAAACTCCACCCTTTTCCCAAAGCTCCACCCCTTTCAGATTCAGGGGTCTCTCCAGCTGCAAATGACAACCGTCCTGACACACCTGCATTTCTCTAGCCACCCACATTACATCCCACACACTACCTGTCATTTACATTGCTAATACATCCTCTGATCATCTGCAATTGCTAAACATTCGCTGAGTGTGCACAGAGGAGGGGGCTCGTGCTCAATGCCCGTCCCCCCTCTGTAGTTGGCAGCAAAGTCGTTTTTGAGCACTAGGGTCACTAGGAGACCTGTGCAGGACTCCAGGAAAATGGCATGGCAGCAGGGGAGTTTTAAGAGAAGAATAGGCCGGTTTGCAGCCTCCTCTGTCCGGGCCCCATCCTCTCTAGTGGGCAGCACTGTACAGTCTGAGCACTAGGGGCTCAGACTCTAATATGCATGTACAGATCTCTGGAAAAATGTCATGGCGTCCATTTTCACAGTGGTTTCTCTACTGCGCAAAATGCTGGGAAAATGTCCCACACTCCATTTTCCCGGTGATGCTTTGTGCTCTTGCTGCCGCCAACAGACAACACTGGAGAGGTGAGTATTAAAGAAATGTGTGCCGCATGTCTGGTGAGGGCCTTCCTGGACTCAGCGGCCTGTGTACACCACACACAGGGGATTATTCAGAGATGGACACAGATTGCTGATCTGCGTCCATCTCCTGACATGCCGGGGGCTGCTCAGCCTGTGTGATGCCGCCTCACGATGCATCTGCAGTTAAATTGTGGACGCATTGATTTAAGGTCAACCCCTGCCTGCACAGCCTGGCTACGCTGGCAGGCGGCCTGCCACCATTTTTTTTTATTTTGACGTCACGCATATGCCATCAAAAACGCACACGTCATGCCCCCATTTTGGCTGCAACGTCATGTCGACGCCCCCCTCGACGGCCGCCGCTGTCAACCACAAGGTGCAGGGGCACTGTGGCCGGTGTGCGTGTGCAGACCTCCTGGATGCAGCCGCTGTGTGCGAACGCTTGGCTGCGTCCAGGGATGAATGACCCCCACAGTGCACCCATTATAAATACACCGGTGCACGGCGACCTTTTCCCAGTGATTTTCCTACTGAACATGCACAAAAAGCTTGGAAAATGGCTGCGGCACCATTTGCCCTGTGACTTGTGATGCCGATGCGGAATTGGTTGCAGGGTGTGCGGTGTGGTCCAGGGGCCTGTGTGCGCTGCACACCTTGCACCCATTCTAGATACGTCACTGCCTCTAATCCTCCAATCCCACAGTCTCCACCAACTTTACAAACTACAAAAGAATTGGGAGACGTTGGGTTGTGTCTATGAGGGTTTCTATATAACTTATGGTGTACAGAAAATATTTTCTACATAATGCAAACATTTAAAACGTTAATTGTATAATGGGTGGGTAATCCCTATACTTAGTACATAGCACATCATAGCTCTAGTCCGTCATGCACTTGAGATTGCAGTGTTGGAAGCAGAGTATCCTAAGGACACATTCCTCACCACGGGGTATTTTGGAGAAATCCCAAAGTATATATCAGGGCCGTGTAGCAACTGTAGGCTCTCCAGGGTAAACAAGCAGGGGATATCCTCTCACATCAAAGCCTCATAGGTTACATCACTTATTAGATTGTGTGAAGGGTGTATGATTTCCCAATGCTATCATTAGGTTTTCTGCAGCCACAAATACATTGCCAAAAACTTTATGGCCATTAGGAAAAACCCTCGATGTGTGTGAATATAAATGAAAATGGCAAATTCGGAAAAAAGTTAAATAAACAGTTACCATTGTCCCAGTGGAAGCAGCCGGCAGTCTGTTTGGACTTGTACTGGCCTTATACCTCACACATTCATTTGTAATTCATACTGTATGTACAGTATGACAGGAAAGATGTTTTACAGGTACGGCCAAAATTAGGGGGTGGCTTTATCGCTTCCCACGTGGCACCAGCATTTGGGTTGCAGGGCTCCTGGCTAGAGAGCCAGCCTTAGGACACTCCGATCACAGCTGCATACCGCCTGGGGCATCCTCATCTCTGCAACGGGAGAAGTGCAGAGAGAAGATGCTTCTGCAGACTTCAGGGGGCTGGGCCGGGTGCCCACCTCCTTAGGAATCTCCCCCAACACAGGCAGAAATGCTGAGATTCACGAGCCTGCAGCAAGGTGGCAGGGCTAAAATGAAGCGACTCACGTCATTGAGCCCTGCCCCCACCATACGGCACAACGATTCCTATCCTGCCCGCTACACTAGGAAGCTGGCGGGATGCGGGAGACCCAGCAACTCTCCCATGGTTGCGGGAGACTACCAGAAAAATTGTGAGTCTTCCGCAACTTCCGGCCGAGTAAGCAAATAAATTGCTCACTCCTTCCTGGTGTCTGAGGACCATTGCCTGCTATGGCTCTGGTTCCAGGTATATTGGAAGTTTTTGCCTATGAAGCAGTACGTATCAAACACAGACACATAGAATTTGACAGCAGATAAGAACCACGTGGCCCATCTAGTCTGGCCAGTGCTCTGTGAGCTGCTGACATGCCCCCAGTTCCTCTGTCTCTCGTGCATAGACATTGTGCGCATGTTAAACAGACCGGTGAGTGACAGGAGCCTCCCAACTGCCCCCCCTACCGTGGCCTGCTGGACACTGCAGCCCGCGGGTGGGACAGCGGGACAGTCCCAAATTATGTTGCAGTGCAAAAGGTGCAATTACAATTTTATTTATGTATTTATTTGTATGCAGGGTCAATACTGTTTTTGCATGTAGCCCACAAATGTTAGACAACTTTATTTTTACCCTGCCATTTATATCTGACTCCCACATCTAACTCTCTCTGTACATTACATCTGCCCCACCTGCAGTGCAGCATGGTGTTGCCCAGCTGCAAAGTTTTTTGCTCTTTATTTCAGAATCAGCCCCTTCTGTGTTTGGGGTAATACCAGGGTGATGCCCTGTAGAACTTGGCAGTTCCCTCTATAGAAGAAATGAGTCGGCACTCCACGGTCTGATGTCTCAAAGGTGTATCGCAATCAAAATTTAATATGTATAACAACATTTCAAGGCTCTAAGGCCTTTTCAGCAGGGTGCGGTATGGAAGGTAGATAGTAACTAGGTCGACAGTGTCTAGGTCGACCACTATTGGTCGACAGTAACTAGGTCAAAAGGTCAACATGAATTTTTTTGGTGTCATTTTCTTCGTAGAGTGTCCGGGAACCCCAGTTAGTGCACCATGTCCCCTCGCATGGCTCGCTTCGCTCGCCATGCTTCGGGCAGATTACCATTCCAATTGTAGTCCACGTGGATCGTTAAGTATGAAAAGGTTCAAAAAAAGAAAAAAATTGTGAAAAACTCATGTCGACCTCTTGACTCGTCGACCTAGAACATGTCGACCTAGAAACCCCGTCGACCTAGAAACCCTGTCGACCTCGTTACTGTCGACCAATAGTGGTCGACCTAGATATTGTCGACCTAGTTACTGTCGACCGAGATCCCTTTTCGGCAGGTTGTGGAAATAGTGCATAGTGGCAAAAATGTGAACTGTTTTATTAACTTTTTGTAATTTGCACTATTTGCACAACCTGATGAAAAGGCCTTAAGGGTCTTTTGATGAAGCAGTGAAAAGAGTGGAGATGCGAGTCAGTGGAGAAGTTGCCCATGGCAACCAATCAGTGTTGAGGTAACATTTATAAAGTGCATTCTTTAAAGTTATAAGTAGCAACTGATTGGTTGCCGTGGCTCACTTCTCCACACTTTTCACTGCTTTATGAATAGACCCCCTAGACTCTAACGTACGTCAGGGGGGTGATCCAGTTGCATCACTCTCAGGGCAATCAATACCAGTAAAAGCTGGCATTACCCACCGCATCCTAGCCGGAACTGATGTGAATGACCAAATACTCTCTGTGAAGACCTGCCTGCGTAATAGGTGTAGACTATGGGCCTAATTCAGCATGGATCGCTATTCTGAGAAATTACAGTTGTCTGCGAGTAGAAAGACGTCACCCCGACAGGAAGTAAAAACGCCCCGTTCAAAATTGTGAATGCACCGCAGATCGCTATCCACTCGCAGATGCATACGCAATTCCTGGAACATCGAAGAATCTTTGCCGTCTGAGCAAATGTGAGTAGGTCTGAGGCTGCCAGTAATCTGCGACTGAGACGGCCTGGTGGTGGTCTGCGCTGACGTCAAAGACCCTCCTCATAAACAGCTGGGTATGCCTGCGTCTTTCTGACACACTCAGAAAATGGCAGGTTTCTGCCCAGAAATGCCGGATTCCTGTCAGTCAAACAGCGGCTACATTGTGATTACGATCTGTGCGCATTTTCTGTCACTATGGGGGTCATTCCGAGTTGATCGCTCGTTGCCGATTTTCGCAACGGAGCGATTAAGGCAAAAATGCGCATGCACATGGTACGCAGTGCGCATGCGCTAAGTATTTTAGCACAAAACTTAGTAGATTTACTCCCGACCGAACAAAGAATTTTCCTCGTTGAAGTGATCGGAGTGTGATTGACAGGAAGTGGGTGTTTCTGGGTGGAAACTGGCCGTTTTCTGGGAGTGTGTGGAAAAACGCAGGCCTGCCAGGATAAAATGCGGGAGTGTCTGGAGAAACGGGGGAGTGACTGGGCGAATGCAGGGCGTGTTTGTGATGTCAAACCAGGAACGAAAAGGCCTGAGCTGATCGCAATCTGTGAGTAGGTCTGGAGCTACTCAGAAACTGCTAAGAATTTTCTATTCGCAATTCTGCTAATCTTTCGTTCGCTATTCTGCTAAGCTAAGATACACTCCCAGAGGGCGGCGGCCTAGCATGTGCAATGCTGCTAAAAGCAGCTAGCGAGCGAACAACTCGGAATGACCCCCTATTACCGCTCGCGTGTGCGCAATGCACAGTCGTTTGATAATCGCTCAATTTGCGCTTTCTCTGAATAGTGATCCATGCTGAATTAGGCTTTATATACTGTAAATAACTGTTAATAAATAAATATGCTGTACGCTACAGGGAGACAATACAGAACTGTTGGAACAGCAGTACCTAGTACTAGCAACATTTGAATGCATTGTGGAGGCAGGAGGCATATTACGCAGCATTCATTTATTTATCATATAATCCACCAATGTGGATTATATGGGAATGGGGGATCTGGTTTACATTGACCTACAGATGGGTCCACGGTTATCTTGGCTAGTTTGCTGCGCCTAGGCACAACATGGTTTATTAACATAAACCCTTCATCTATTGTTCTCAGCTGCAATACAATACAGAGAACAATACAGCAGGGGATTAAGGGGGTCATTCCGACCCGATCGCTCGCTGCAGTTGGTCGCAGCGCAGCGATCGGGTCGGAACTGCGCATGCGCCGGCGCCGCACTACGCCGGCGCATGGCAGCCGTCGTTACCTAGCGATGGCCTCTGAGACAGAGGCGGTCGCTAGGCGGGAGGGGGCTGAACGGCGGCGTTAAGCCACCGTTTAGGGGGATCGGTCCGGCCAACGCAGACCGTTCAGGGGGGCGGGCCGCGGCAGCTGCGTGACGTCTCACACAGCACCTGCGGCCAGCGGGAGCGACAAGTAACTACCGGCCAGCCGCAGGAGCTGCGTTGGCTGGGAGTTACTACTCAAATACAAAGGCCTTTTGTATTTGTGCGGGGGCGGCCGGCACTGACATGCGGGGCGGACTAGCCCTGTGCTGGGTGTCCCCCCGCATGTCTGAGTTTACGATCGTAGCTGTGCTAAATTTAGCACAGCGACGATCAACTCGGAATGACCCCCTAAGTCATTACAGCAGGCAGAGCCGGCCCTAACCAATATGATGCCCTAGGCAAGATTTTGTCTGGTGCCCCCTAGCACCGCCGCTAGTTCTGCAGGAGATGCCTGGCATGAGTCAGCTGGCAGCTCTGCTAACGTCGGGCGCCTTTTGTTTATGAAAATGCATCTTATTATTTGCATTACTATGTGGCTAGGATGCACAAGCAGCTTCTGCTGATTAAAACGATATAGGGCATGCCTATATTCTGTGTGCGACTCTGGCTGTATCTGCATACGAAATGCTACAATACAGTGATTTCCAGGAATACACTGCAACGTAGCATTTTGTATGCAGATACAGCCGCAGTCACATACAGAATATAAGCATGCCGCATATCATTTTAATCAGCAGAAGCTGCTGGTGCCCCTAAGCATACCAAATGCCCTAGGCATTTGCCTAGTTTGCCTATACCTAAGGCCGGCTCTGACAGCAGGAGACTAAATCCGACTGCCCAGTCTCAGTTAATCCTATTAAAGGTCAAGATAAACATGGACCCATCTGTATATGTTTCTTATTTTCGTTTTCCATCTCCTTCAGGAGCAGGGAACTCTCCTATTGTTGTTATTATTATTAACCACTTAACTGACAATTTTTCCCTTCAAAACTGTTAATAACATTGTTTTTTAAAATGTATTTTATTTAATAAAGTTTAAAAAGTATTTTTCTAAATATTTAAATATTATACAGGTTGAGTATCCCATATCCAAATATTCCGAAATACGGAATACAGGTTGAGTATCCCTTATCCAAAATGCTTGGGACCAGAAGTATTTTGGATATCGGATTTTTCCATATTTTGGAATAATTGCATACCATAATGAGATGTCATGGCGATGGGACCTAAGTCTGAGCACAGAATGCATTTATGTTTCATATACACCTTATACACACAGCCTGAAGGTCACTTAATTTTTTATTTTTAATAACTTTGTGTATTAAACAAAGTCTGTGTACACTGAGCCATCAGAAAACAAAGGTTTCACTATCTCACTCTCACTCAAAAAATTCCGTATTTCGGAATATTCCGTATTTCGGAATATTTGGATATGGGATACTCAACCTGTATTCCGAAATACGGAATTTTTTGAGTGAGAGTGAGATAGTGAAAACTTTGTTTTCTGATGGATCAATGTACACACACTTTGTTTAATACACAAAGTTATTAAAAATATTGACTTAAATGACCTTCAGGCTGTGTGTATAAGGTGTATATGAAACATAAATGCATTCTGTGCTTAGACTTGGGTCCCATCGCCATGATATCTCATTATGGTATGCAATTATTCCAAAATACGGAAAAATACGATATCCAAAATACTTCTGGTCCCAAGCATTTTGGATAAGGGATACTCAACCTGTATTATGCACATCTGCAGAATGGATCTCCTCATCAAAAACGGAGGGACAGGGTGGGACGGCGCAGTCGCATGAGATCTGACCATGCCAGTTAAGTGGTTTTAAGGAGAGGAAAAGGGACTGTGCTAGACACTTTGCATTATTAGGACCCGCCCCCTCATGGCAAAATGCCACTAATCACAGATCCATGGGGAGGGGGCGGGGTCACTGTGACACATTCTATGAGAACAATGACCTGGGCCTCACCCCATGGGCCAGTGCTTCCTGGAATTATCCTCCCCATCTTGCACACTTCACTAGGAAGTGGGCAGGATGTGGGAGGTCCGCCTACTCTTCCAGGGCTTCAGGGAGACTCCCTGTAAATTTAAGAGTCTCCCAGCAGTTGCAGGAGCGTAGGTAAGTATGTCCTATATTTATACGGCCACTTTGGTAAAATTTGATAGCAAATGGTAATTGGGATATTATAATGGCTTTAGAAGATGGAAATATATATTATGTTTACATTTCATTGTATTTTTGTTTTCTTGCAGGTTATAAATGAATAGCCCTTATGCCAAACATGAGCTGGAGTTTTCTAACCCGTCTCCTAGAAGAAATTCACAATCACTCCACCTTTGTTGGGAAGGTGTGGCTGACTGTCCTAATTATATTCCGAATAGTGCTGACTGCAGTCGGAGGGGAGTCCATTTACTCGGATGAGCAGAGCAAATTCACCTGCAACACCAAGCAGCCTGGCTGCGAGAACGTCTGCTACGATAGCTTTGCTCCACTCTCGCATGTTCGCTTTTGGGTCTTCCAGATCATCATGATATCAGCTCCATCCGTCATGTACCTGGGTTACGCCATTCACAGGATTGCGCGGGCTTCCGAGGAAGACAGACGGAAGGAATCGCACAAGAAGAAGAAATCCTTCTCGAGGTGGCGGACAGGTGAGAATGTGGAGGAACCAGAAGGAGAGGAAGCGGAACCCATGATCTACGAGGCTACAGCAGAGCCAGAGAAAGTAGAAAGTAAGGATAAAGAAAATAAAAAACATGATGGGCGGAGGCGTATTAAGGAAGAGGGCTTGCTGAAAATTTATGTCTTCCAGCTGCTGTCGAGGGCCATCTTTGAAGTAGGCTTCTTGGCAGGTCAATATTACCTATATGGCTTCAGAGTTTTACCCTATTTTGTGTGCAATACACGTCCATGTCCCAACACAGTAGACTGTTTTGTCTCCAGACCAACAGAGAAGACAGTATTCCTGCTCATAATGTACGTTGTGAGCTGTCTTTGCTTATTGCTTAACATCTGTGAGATGCTTCACCTCGGTTTTGGGACCCTGAGGGATGCTATCCGTAACAAGAGAACTAGAACGGACAGGCAGCCTCCCTACAACTATTCTTACTCAAAAAACATCACTTGTCCTCCAGAATACAATATGGTGGTTAGGTCGGACAAGTCCACCAAAGTCCCAAACAGCGTCATGGCCCATGAGCAGAACTTAGCCAATGTTGCTCAAGAGCATCAGTGCACAAGCCCCGACGACAACGTGCCCTCAGACCTCACCACTTTACATAAACATTTGAGAGTGGCCCAGGAACAGTTAGACATCGCATTCCAGAGCTACAACTCTCAGGTCAATGCTCAAACTTCTAGGACCAGCAGTCCAGCTTCTGGGGGGACAGTGGTGGAGCAGAACCGAGTTAATACCGCTCAGGAGAAGCAAGGAGCGAAGCCTAAAGCTAGTTCTGATAAAGGTAGCACCAGCAGCAGAGAAGGAAAAACTTCTGTATGGATATAATCTGAGATCTTAACAGGAATAAACTATCCACTGGAATACCACGTATTGTTAACATGCCAGTATTGGTTCATTGAATCACTACAAAACAAAACCTAAGCACAATGTATGATAATATACTAAATATCAGTTGTTTTTTTAATACATTTTTCTTTATATATTTACATTTTTCTAACAAAATTCCAACTTTTGTGTGTGTTTTTTTGTTATTTTTAAAATTGTGAAGACATTCCAGGTTGTTATATTATAAAGAGTAACAGGGGTGTAAAAAGTTGCTTCATGATTTGTGTCACGTGAAGGTATGAATGAGCCCTTGAAGGGTCCTAATAGGCTGTACTCTTGTTATACACTAGCTCTTTCTAAGAAACCTATTGTACGTTGAAGGCCCCCAATCCAATGACTGAAGAATCAGCTGGAATGATTGCTTTGAACAAAGGAACTGATGGGATACAGACTGGGAAAATAAGGAATTATTATAAAGTCTTAATTGTCTTATTTGTAAAGTTTTGTCTGTTTTTGTATAAAAAAAAAAGAAGAAAAAAAAAAAAAGAATGACAGGAGAACCATCTATAAAACATTGTTTAATTCCAATTTATATTTTTTTCAACCTGGTTAATGGTGAAATGGTCCAGTGTTGAACATTTATATCAAGTACAGACAGAAATGGTATTTTAAATATTTCAGGTCATTGTGCAAGTTGGTGCTCACGCTGAGTTGGACACAAAATAGGTCCTAAATATCAAAATCATATAATTCTCTCTCTCTGACCCTCCTGCCTGTTTCTCTCATCTTTGTCCCACCTATCCCCCACCTCCCTGTCTGTCTCTTTCTCTTCATTCCTTCGGTTTCTCTCATTGCCCACATGCCTTCAGCTGTCTGATCTCTGTCCCTCTGAGGAATAGGGGTTGGTTGCTCCAGACGCTAACAGTTGTCTTCACCCATTTTCCCATCTCTGGGGGATATTCAATTACCCGCACTGACTGTCGGGTGTAAAAGTATCGCTGGGGGGGACAGGGGCTATCTAATTAGCCCTGATAAGCCGGCACGTGCTGCGACTTTACAGGGATTTGTTTCACCTGCCTCTGGCAGGAGAAGCAAAATCCCCAAAAACGAGGCTGTTTCTACCGAAAACACACAGGTTTCGCTGAACCTGCGTGTTTTCAGGTTAAAGGGATTTTTTTTCCGGGTGAAAAAACATCGGGAAATATCGCCCAAAGCTTCATTGGTGGAAATTGAATATCCCACTCTGTCTCCCTCTTCCTGTTTTTTTTTCTCTCTCTATTTCATATCTGTCTCCCCTCCGCCCATCTTTATCATCTATGCCCCCCACCCACTGGAATATCTATAATGGGTGCAAGGTGTATGGTGCACACGGGCGCCTGTGTCCAGGGGGGGAGGGGGGTCCACACACTGCAGGCCCTGCACCCATTTACTTACTGCTCCGTTGGACCAGCGCTGGCTGCAGAAATCACTGGCCATTTCCTGGTGATTCGCTCATGTGCAGTAGTGTTGTCCCCGGGAACAAGGTGCAATCGCCATGTTCCTGGAGACCTACACATGCACACATGGAGCAGAGCATCGTTTTGCACCTGGGCCCGCCACTCACAAGTTCCGCCACTCACAAGTTCCGCCACTAGCTGACATGTGTCTAGTGAGTTTTAATAGTAGTTTAAGCTCAAGTTCCCTATGGCAACCACAGTCACATAACATGAGCAAAGGCTATGGAACATAAAACCCCACTCCTTCCTTCCTCTGCCATCACATGATCACCAAAGAGGTTCCTAATTGGCCCTGTAGGGAACCACTTTATACAATAACACTTACAAAAAAAAAGTAAACGTAGGCCGCGTACAATAAATACATGCTCATAGAATTGTGACCATAGACTGGCTAGCATATGTGACACCAGTGATGCTTCCTGCGTTGCACGGCATATATTATGCTCCTGTGTACATTTTGAAGCAAATGTTTCTGTCTATTTTATATGTCATGTGCGTGAAACTGATGGTAAGATGTATGAAAGCTAGGAGATAAAGTGGAGAGAGATAAAGGGGTCTATTTACTAAGCCTTGGAGGGAGAAAAAGTGGATGGAAGTAAAGGCCCTCATTCCAACTTGATCGCTAGCAGGCTACTTTTAACACTGCTGCGATCAGGTAATCGCCGCCTACAGTGTTAGGGCTGTGCAGAGCTGCGATCCGCTGTGCAGAGAGCTGCACAAACAAAAGTTTGTGCAGTTTCTGCACAGCTCAGGACTTACTCACCCGCTGCGATGATCCGGTTTGGAGCTGACGTCCAGAACCCTCCTCTTCAATGGCTGAGCACGCCTGCGTTTTTCTGGACACTCCTCGAAAACGGTGAGTTGCCGGCCAAGTCTGCTTTCTGCCTGTCAATCTTCTTGCGTTCGCCGCTGCGAACGGCTTCTTCATAAGGTCCATGGGGATGGCCGTCGCCGGCGACCGACGTGCCTGCGCATTGCTGCCCGCGCGCATGCGCAGTTCTGACCCGTTCGCATGGCTGCGAAAAATTGCAGCATGCGAACGGGTCGGAATTACCCCCAAAGTCCCAGCCAACCAGCTCCTGTCATTTTTCAAATCCAACCTGTGACATGACAGTTAGGTGCTGATTGGCTGGGACTTTAACTCGGTTCATTTTATCTCCGTACAGTGCTTAGTAAATAGACCCCAAAGTACCATCCACTCAGCTCCTAAGCTTTTTCAAAACAACCTATAACATGGCAGTTAGGAGCGGATTGGTTGGTACTTTATCGTTCTCCACTTTTTCTCCAAGCTTTGATAAATACCCCCCCATAAAGTTGTTTCTGATGTATTAGTGAAGTATTTGTAGTTTCATTGATGGCCAATATAGAAAATACAGATCACATGCACTTTATACTGTGCAATTAAGGAGGTTTATTTGCAGCCACAATAAAAACCTTTGGGAATAAGCACTTAATTCCCCATGGAAAACTATTGGTGTACGGTGGGTTTTAATAGTCGGCGCTAAAACACTCCAAAGATTCTCAAAAATCAATAATCCTCCACAGAAATGGAGTGAATTTATAATAAAAGTTCTCTTTTTCAATATATACAATTGCATGACGTGATAAAAACATGAATTTAAAATAGTAAATAATTAAATTTAACTATATACCAAATGGTACCAATGACACAGTGGGGGGAATATCAGCAAGTCTCTGGTGAGGGTAAACCTCTCACCATAATTCGGTGGTGCGGTGGGCTAGCTGGTGAAGCATATGAGGTCCCGGCCAAAAAGCTCGGCACCACCGCAGATGACTTAATTCAACCTTCCAGATGTGTCCAAACAAGCAGTGTGTCCAAACAACGCGTTTCGGTAAAAAAACGTTTTCAAGTGTGGATGGATCCATCTGGAGGGTTGAATTAAGTCATCTGCGGTGGTGCCGAGCTTTTTTCCCGGGACCTCATATGCTTCACCAGCTAGCCCACTGCACCACCGAATTATGGTGAGAGATTTACCCTGACCAGAGACTTGCTGATATTTCCCCCACTGTGTCATTGGTACCATTTGGTATATAGTTCAATTTCATTTTTACTATTTTAAATTCATGTTTTTATCACGTCATACAATTGTATATATTAAAAAGGAGAACTTTTATTATAAATTCACCCCATTTCTGTGGAGGACTATTTATGCGAATCTTTGGAGTGTTTTAGCACCAACTATTAAAACCCACCGTACACCAATTGATGGCCAATAGCAAATGTATATTTTGCATTGCAAGCAACACAAATGGCTATAAACAAAGATGTAAGTAAATAGGAGGACTGCCTGGTGTGAGGAGCGGATTGGCCATATAGTTTTACAAGGACTTTTCCCAGTAGACTGATGACTTCTGGGAATATTTTATTTGTATTTTGTTATTAAAAACAAAAATGTTGTTTTCCTTATCACGATGGCAGGAGTTGGGTGATGTAGAGCCTCGGAAAACACTGGGGCATGCCCCAGCCACCCACTGGCTGAGATAGGTACTACAGTAACTTCAGGGTGGATTTCAGATTCAGTAGCTGCCATACGAAGTTGCAGTTGCAGGAATATCACAACAAGTCCTGGGAACCAAGGTCACACGTGGGAAGGCTTCTTCATAACACTCTCCATTGTTGCATGAACTTTGCTGATCAGATACCTCGCTCTAACTAATAGATAGGATCCCTTTTATATCGGGACGGGTGAGAATCAGACAGGCTGTACTGTTGTCAAACGTGGTGAATATCTATACATAGAAACTCCGGAACTAAGTGCTTGATTGCTGATCAGAGCAATATAATATTATCAGCAGCAGCTCCTACAAGGGGCGTAGCAAGAACTTAGTGGGCCCCAATGCAACATGTTGAAGGGGCCCCCATCCCAATGCTTCTAGAGAGACACTTCTCTGCAGCAGTTGTTCATTTTATGCCCTATAATAGTGCCCTAGCTCATTTTCTGAACCATAGTAGAGCCTTATTTAGGGGCCGATTCAGGCCTTATCGCTGCTGTGCGTTTTTTCACAGCGGGCAATCAGGTCTGAACTGTGCGTGCGTATGCACCGCAATGCGCAGGCACGACGGGTCGCAGCGCCGAGTAGAGACGGGATGGTGCGAAAAAAGTGATCGCTCGGGCGATCCCAAGGTGACTGACAGGAAGAGGCCGTTTGTGGGTGGTAACTGACCATTTTAGAGGAGTGTCTGGAAAAACGCAGGATGGACCAGGCGTTTGGAGGGAGGGTTTCTTACGTCAGCTCCGGCCCCGATCATCGCACTGGAAGAGTAAGTCCTGGGCTGTGCAGAGACTACACAAACTTCTGTTTGTGCAGCTTTCCTGCACATGCAATCGCACCCCTGCACAGCGATTTCCCCCTCCCCCTGTAGGCGGCGACTACCTGATTGCAGGGATGCAAAAAACGCACCCTAGCAATCAGGTCTGAATTAGGCCCTTAATGTTATGCCCCGCAGTAGTGCCCTAGTTTATTTTATGAATTGTAGTAGTGCTTATGTTCACCCTGTGTTGCCAGTACACATTATGCCACACAGTACCCCCAATTCACATTATGATATATAGTGCTCCCTGTTCATATTGTGCCTCATTACAGTGCCCTGATTCATATTATATAACATTAAAATGCCCTCCAGTTCATTTTATACCACACTACAATGAGCAGGTCCAGGGGTATATCTAGATATATTGCAGGCACCAAGGAAAATGTTTGAAAGGACCCCTACGTACCACCTAATGGTGAAAGATGTATTTAACACATGTAACTGTGACAGGGAAGGTGGCCCCTCTCAGCTCTGGGCCCCCTAGCAGCTGCACTGCCTGCACCTATGGTAGCTACACCCTGTATATAACACATGTAACTGTGACAGGGAAGGTGGGCCCCTCTCAGCTCTGGGCCCCATAGCAGCTGCACTCCCTGCACCTATGGTAGCTACACCCTTGTATATAACACATGTAACTGTGACAGGGAAGGTGGGCCCCTCAGCTCTGGGCCCTCTTGCAGCTGCACTCCCTGCACCTATGGTAGCTACACCCTGTATATAGTAGGGATGTGCACTTGCAATTTTTCGGGTTTTGTGTTTTGGTTTTGGGTTCGGTTCCGCGGCCGTGTTTTGGGTTCGACCGCGTTTTGGCAAAACCTCACCGAATTTTTTTTGTCGGATTCGGGTGTGTTTTGGATTCGGGTGTTTTTTTCAAAAAACCCTAAAAAACAGCTTAAATCATAGAATTTGGGGGTCATTTTGATCCCAAAGTATTATTAACCTCAAAAACCATAATTTCCACTCATTTTCAGTCTATTCTGAATACCTCACACCTCACAATATTATTTTTAGTCCTAAAATTTGCACCGAGGTCGCTGGATGACTAAGCTAAGCGACCCTAGTGGCCGACACAAACACCTGGCCCATCTAGGAGTGTCACTGCAGTGTCACGCAGGATGGCCCTTCCAAAAAACACTCCCCAAACAGCACATGATGCAAAGAAGAGAAAAAGAGGCGCAATGAGGTAGCTGTGTGAGTAAGCTAAGCGACCCTAGTGGCCGACACAAACACCTGGCCCATCTAGGAGTGGCACTGCAGTGTCACGCAGGATGGCCCTTCCAAAAAACACTCCCCAAACAGCACATGACGCAAAGAAGAAAAAAAGAGGCGCAATGAGGTAGCTGTATGAGTAAGATAAGCGACCCTAGTGGCCGACACAAACACCTGGCCCATCTAGGAGTGTCACTGCAGTGTCACGCAGGATGGCCCTTCCAAAAAACACTCCCCAAACAGCACATGACGCAAAGAAGAAAAAAAGGCGCAATGAGGTAGCTGTGTGAGTAAGCTAAGCGACCCTAGTGGCCGACACAAACACCTGGCCCATCTAGGAGTGGCACTGCAGTGTCACGCAGGATGGCCCTTCCAAAAAACACTCCCCAAACAGCACATGACGCAAAGAAGAAAAAAAGAGGCGCAATGAGGTAGCTGTGTGAGTAAGCTAAGCGACCCTAGTGGCCGACAAACACCTGGCCCATCTAGGAGTGGCACTGCAGTGTCACGCAGGATGGCCATTCCAAAAAACACTCCCCAAACAGCACATGACGCAAAGAAGAAAAAAAGAGGCGCAATGAGGTAGCTGTGTGAGTAAGCTAAGCGACCCTAGTGGCCGACACAAACACCTGGCCCATCTAGGAGTGGCACTGCGGTGTCACGCAGGATGGCCCTTCCAAAAAACACTCCCCAAACAGCACATGACGCAAAGAAGAAAAAAAGAAGCGCAATAAGGTAGCTGTGTGAGTAAGCTAAGCGACCCTAGTGGCCGACACAAACACCTGGCCCATCTAGGAGTGGCACTGCAGTGTCACGCAGGATGGCCCTTCCAAAAAACACTCCCCAAACAGCACATGACGCAAAGAAGAAAAAAAGAGGCGCAATGAGGTAGCTGTGTGAGTAAGCTAAGCGACCCTAGTGGCCGACACAAACACCTGGCCCATCTAGGAGTGGCACTGCAGTGTCACGCAGGATGGCCCTTCCAAAAAACACTCCCCAAACAGCACATGACGCAAAGAAGAAAAAAAGAGGCGCAATGAGGTAGCTGTGTGAGTAAGCTAAGCGACCCTAGTGGCCGACACAAACACCTGGCCCATCTAGGAGTGGCACTGCAGTGTCACGCAGGATGGCCCTTCCAAAAAACACTCCCCAAACAGCACATGACGCAAAGAAGAAAAAAAGAGGCGCAATGAGGTAGCTGTGTGAGTAAGATAAGCGACCCTAGTGGCCGACACAAACACCTGGCCCATCTAGGAGTGGCACTGCAGTGTCACGCAGGATGGCCCTTCCAAAAAACACTCCCCAAACAGCACATGACGCAAAGAAGAAAAAAAGAGGCGCAATGAGGTAGCTGTGTGAGTAAGCTAAGCGACCCTAGTGGCCGACACAAACACCTGGCCCATCTAGGAGTGGCACTGCAGTGTCACGCAGGATGGCCCTTCCAAAAAACACTCCCCAAACAGCACATGACGCAAAGAAGAAAAAAAGAGGCGCAATGAGGTAGCTGTGTGAGTAAGATAAGCGACCCTAGTGGCCGACACAAACACCTGGCCCATCTAGGAGTGGCACTGCAGTGTCACGCAGGATGGCCCTTCCAAAAAACACTCTCCAAACAGCACATGACGCAAATAAAAATGAAAGAAAAAAGAGGTGCAAGATGGAATTGTCCTTGGGCCCTCCCACCCACCCTTATGTTGTATAAACAGGACATGCACACTTTAACCAACCCATCATTTCAGTGACAGGGTCTGCCACACGACTGTGACTGAAATGACGGGTTGGTTTGGACCCCCACCGAAAAAGAAGCAATTAATCTCTCCTTGCACAAACTGGCTCTACAGAGGCAAGATGTCCACCTCATCATCATCCTCCGATATATCACCGTGTACATCCCGCTCCTCACAGATTATCAATTCGTCCCCACTGGAATCCACCATCTCAGCTCCCTGTGTACTTTGTGGAGGCAATTGCTGCTGGTCAATGTCTCCACGGAGGAATTGATTATAATTAATTTTAATGAACATCATCTTCTCCACATTTTCTGGAAGTAACCTCGTACGCAGATTGCTGACAAGGTGAGCGGCGGCACTAAACACTCTTTCGGAGTACACACTTGTGGGAGGGCAACTTAGGTAGAATAAAGCCAGTTTGTGCAAGGGCCTCCAAATTGCCTTTTTCCTGCCAGTATAAGTACGGACTGTCTGACGTGCCTACTTGGATGCGGTCACTCATATAATCCTCCACCATTCTTTCAATGGTGAGAGAATCATATGCAGTGACAGTAGACGACATGTCCGTAATCGTTGTCAGGTCCTTCAGTCCGGACCAGATGTCAGCATCAGCACTCGCTCCAGACTGCCCTGCATCACCGCCAGCGGGTGGGCTCGGAATTCTGAGCCTTTTCCTCGCACCCCCAGTTGCGGGAGAATGTGAAGGAGGAGATGTTGACAGGTCGCGTTCCGCTTGACTTGACAATTTTGTCACCAGCAGGTCTTTGAACCCCAGCAGACTTGTGTCTGCCGGAAAGAGAGATCCAAGGAAGTTTTTAAATCTAGGATCGAGCACGGTGGCCAAAATGTAGTGCTCTGATTTCAACAGATTGACCACCCGTGAATCCTTGTTAAGCGAATTAAGGGCTCCATCCACAAGTCCCACATGCCTAGCGGAATCGCTCCCTTTTAGCTCCTCCTTCAATGCCTCCAGCTTCTTCTGCAAAAGCCTGATGAGGGGAATGACCTGACTCAGGCTGGCAGTGTCTGAACTGACTTCACGTGTGGCAAGTTCAAAAGGTTGCAGAACCTTGCACAACGTTGAAATCATTCTCCACTGCGCTTGAGACAGGTACATTCCACCTCCTATATCGTGCTCAATTGTATAGGCTTGAATGGCCTTTTGCTGCTCCTCCAACCTCTGAAGCATATAGAGGGTTGAATTCCACCTCGTTACCACTTCTTGCTTCAGATGATGGCAGGGCAGGTTCAGGCGTTTTTGGTGGTGCTCCAGTCTTCTGTACGTGGTGCCTGTACGCCGAAAGTGTCCCGCAATTCTTCTGGCCACCGACAGCATCTCTTGCACGCCCCTGTCGTTTTTTAAAAAATTCTGCACCACCAAATTCAAGGTATGTGCAAAACATGGGACGTGCTGGAATTTGCCCATATTTAATGCACACACAATATTGCTGGTGTTGTCCGATGCCACAAATCCACAGGAGAGTCCAATTGGGGTAAGCCATTCCGCGATGATCTTCCTCAGTTGCCGTAAGAGGTTTTCAGCTGTGTGCTTGTTCTGGAAACCGGTGATACAAAGCGTAGCCTGCCTAGGAAAGAGTTGGCGTTTGCGAGATGCTGCTACTGGTGCCGCCGCTGCTGTTCTTGCGGCGGGAGTCAATACATCTACCCAGTGGGCTGTCACAGTCATATAGTCCTGACCCTGCCCTGCTCCACTTGTCCACATGTCTGTGGTTAAGTGGACATTGGGTACAACTGCATTTTTTAGGACACTGGTGAGTCTTTTTCTGACGTCCGTGTACATTCTCGGTATCGCCTGCCTAGAGAAGTGGAACCTAGATGGTATTTGGTAACGGGGGCACACTGCCTCAAGAAATTGTCTAGTTCCCTGTGAACTAACGGCTGATACCGGACGCACGTCTAACACCAACATAGTTGTCAAGGCCTCAGTTATCCGCTTTGCAACAGGATGACTGCTGTGATATTTCATCTTCCTCGCAAAGGACTGTTGGACAGTCAATTGCTTGGTGGAAGTAGTAAAAGTGGGCTTACGACTTCCCCTCTGGGATGACCATCGACTCCCAGCAGCAACAACAGCAGCGCCAGCAGCAGTAGGCGTTACACGCAAGGATGCATCGGAGGAATCCCAGGCAGGAGAGGACTCGTCAGAATTGCCAGTGACATGGCATGCAGGACTATTGGCATTCCTGGGGAAGGAGGAAATTGACACTGAGGGAGTTGGTGGGGTGGTTTGCGTGAGCTTGGTTACAAGAGGAAGGGATTTACTGGTCAGTGGACTGCTTCCGCTGTCGCCCAAAGTTTTTGAACTTGTCACTGACTTATTATGAATGCGCTGCAGGTGACGTATAAGGGAGGATGTTCCGAGGTGGTTAACGTCCTTACCCCTACTTATTACAGCTTGACAAAGGCAACACACGGCTTGACAAATGTTGTCCGCATTTCTGGTGAAATACTTCCACACCGAAGAGCTGATTTTTTTGGTATTTTCACCTGGCATGTCAACGGCCCTATTCCTCCCACGGACAACAGGTGTCTCCCCGGGTGCCTGACTTAAACAAACCACCTCACCATCAGAATCCTCCTTGTCAATTTCCTCCCCAGCGCCAGCAACACCCATATCCTCCTCATCCTGGTGTACTTCAACACTGACATCTTCAATCTGACTATCAGGAACTGGACTGCGGGTGCTCCTTCCAGCACTTGCAGGGGGCGTGCAAATGGTGGAAGGCGCATGCTCTTCACGTCCAGTGTTGGGAAGGTCAGGCATCGCAACCGACACAATTGGACTCTCCTTGTGGATTTGGGATTTCGAAGAACGCACAGTTCTTTGCGGTGCTTTTGCCAGCTTGAGTCGTTTCAGTTTTCTAGCGAGAGGCTGAGTGCTTCCATCCTCATGTGAAGCTGAACCACTAGCCATGGACATAGGCCAGGGCCTCAGCCGTTCCTTGCCACTCCGTGTGGTAAATGGCATATTGGCAAGTTTACGCTTCTCCTCCGACAATTTTATTTTAGATTTTGGAGTCCTTTTTTTACTGATATTTGGTGTTTTGGATTTTACATGCTCTGTACTATGACATTGGGCATCGGCCTTGGCAGACGACGTTGCTGGCATTTCATCGTCTCGGCCATGACTAGTGGCAGCAGCTTCAGCACGAGGTGGAAGTGGATCTTGATCTTTCCCTAATTTTGGAACCTCAACATTTTTGTTCTCCATATTTTAATAGGCACAACTAAAAGGCACCTCAGGTAAACAATGGAGATGGATGGATACTAGTATACTTATGGATGGACGAGCGACTGCCGACACAGAGGTAGCTACAGCCGTGGACTACCGTACTGTGTCTGCTGCTAATATAGACTGGATGATAATGAGATGAAATCAATATATATATATATAATATCACTAGTACTGCAGCCGGACAGGTATATATATTTATTATGTAATGACTGATGACGGACCTGCTGGACACTGTCAGCTCAGGAGCACCGCAGACTGCTACAGTAAGCTACTATAGTAGTATGTATAAAGAAGAAGAAAGAAAAAAAAAAACCACGGGTAGGTGGTATACAATTATGGATGGACCAGCGACTGCCGACACAGAGGTAGCTACAGCCGTGGACTACCGTACTGTGTCTGCTGCTAATATAGACTGGATGATAATGAGATGAAATCAATATATATATATATAATATCACTAGTACTGCAGCCGGACAGGTATATATATTTATTATGTAATGACTGATGACGGACCTGCTGGACACTGTCAGCTCAGCAGCACCGCAGACTGCTACAGTAAGCTACTATAGTAGTATGTATAAAGAAGAAGAAAGAAAAAAAAAAACCACGGGTAGGTGGTATACAATTATGGATGGACCAGCGACTGCCGACACAGAGGTAGCTACAGCCGTGGACTACCGTACTGTGTCTGCTGCTAATATAGACTGGATGATAATGAGATGAAATCAATATATATATATATATATATATATAATATCACTAGTACTGCAGCCGGACAGGTATATATATTTATTATGTAATGACTGATGACGGACCTGCTGGACACTGTCAGCTCAGCAGCACCGCAGACTGCTACAGTAAGCTACTATAGTAGTATGTATAAAGAAGAAGAAAGAAAAAAAAAAACCACGGGTAGGTGGTATACAATTATGGATGGACCAGCGACTGCCGACACAGAGGTAGCTACAGCCGTGGACTACCTACTGTGTCTGCTGCTAATATAGACTGGATGATAATGAGATGAAATCAATATATATATATATAATATCACTAGTACTGCAGCCGGACAGGTATATATATTTATTATGTAATGACTAATGACGGACCTGCTGGACACAGTCAGCTCAGCAGCACCGCAGACTGCTACAGTAAGCTACTATAGTAGTATGTATAAAGAAGAAAGAAAAAAAAAAAAAACACGGGTAGGTGGTATACAATTATGGATGGACCAGCGACTGCCGACACAGAGGTAGCTACAGCCGTGGACTACCGTACTGTGTCTGCTGCTAATATAGACTGGATGATAATGAGATGAAATCAATATACATATATATATATAATATCACTAGTACTGCAGCCGGACAGGTATATATATTTATTATGTAATGACTGATGACGGACCTGCTGGACACTGTCAGCTCAGCAGCACCGCAGACTGCTACAGTAAGCTACTATAGTAGTATGTATAAAGAAGAAGAAAGAAAAAAAAAACCACGGGTAGGTGGTATACAATTATGGATGGACCAGCGACTGCCGACACAGAGGTAGCTACAGCCGTGGACTACCGTACTGTGTCTGCTGCTAATATAGACTGGATGATAATGAGATGAAATCAATATATATATATATAATATCACTAGTACTGCAGCCGGACAGGTATATATATTTATTATGTAATGACTGATGACGGACCTGCTGGACACTGTCAGCTCAGCAGCACCGCAGACTGCTACAGTAAGCTACTATAGTAGTATGTATAAAGAAGAAAGAAAAAAAAAACCACGGGTAGGTGGTATACAATTATGGATGGACCAGCGACTGCCGACACAGAAGTAGCTACAGCCGTGGACTACCGTACTGTGTCTGCTGCTAATATAGACTGGATGATAATGAGATGAAATCAATATATATATATATAATATCACTAGTACTGCAGCCGGACAGGTATATATATTTATTATGTAATGACTGATGACGGACCTGCTGGACACAGTCAGCTCAGCAGCACCGCAGACTGCTACAGTAAGCTACTATAGTAGTATGTATAAAGAAGAAAGAAAAAAAAAAGAAAAACCACGGGTAGGTGGTATACAATATTATATATATATTATATACAATTATATATATATATATATATATATATATATATATATATTAAACTGGTGGTGACTGGTGGTCAGGTCACTGGTCACACTATCAGCAACTTGCAAGTAGTACTCCTAAGCAGACAATCACAATATATATTATACTGGTGGTCAGTGTGGTCACAATGGCAGTGTGGCACTCTGGCAGCAAAAGTGTGCACTGTACGTTATATGTACTCCTGAGTCCTGCTCTCAGACTCTAACTGCTCCCCACTGTCAGTGTCTCCCCCACAAGTCAGATAATATACAGTCACACTATCTATCACTTCAGCAAGTAACTAGTACTCCTCCTAATGCTCCCCAAAATTACTACTATGTCTCTCTCTACTGTCTCACTCTCTTCTCTATAAACGGAGAGGACGCCAGCCACGTCCTCTCCCTATGAATCTCAATGCACGTGTGAAAATGGCGGCGACGCGCGGCTCCTTATATAGAATCCGAGTCTCGCGATAGAATCCGAGCCTCGCGAGAATCCGACAGCGGGATGATGACGTTCGGGCGCGCTCGGGTTAACCGAGCAAGGCGGGAAGATCCGAGTCGCTCGGCCCCGTGTAAAAAAACATGAAGTTCGGGCGGGTTCGGATTCCGAGGAACCGAACCCGCTCATCCCTAGTATATAGCACATGTAATTGTGACAGAGAAGGTGGGCCCCCTCAGCTCTGGGCCCCAAAGCAGCTGCACTCTCTGCACCTATGGTAGCTACACCCTTGTATATAACACATGTGACTGTGATAGGGAAGGTGGCCCCTCTCAGCTCTGAACCCCATAGCAGCTGCACTCCCTGCACCTATGGTAGCTACACTCTGTATATAATACATGTAACTGTGACAGGGAAGGTGGCCCCTCTCAGCTCTGAACCCCATAGCAGCTGCACCCCCTGCACCTATGGTAGCTACACCCCTGTACATAACACACGTAACTGTGACTGGGAAGGTGGTCCCTCTCAGCTCTGGCCCCATAGCAGCTGCACTGCCTGCACCTATGGTAGCTATGCCCCTGTATATAACACATGTAACTGACAGAGAAGGTGGCCCCTCTCTGCTCTGGGCCCCATAGCAGCTGCACTCCCTGCACCTATGGTAGCTACACCCCTGTACATAACACATGTAACTGTGACTGGGAAGGTGGTCCCTCTCAGCTCTGGCCCCATAGCAGCTGCACTGCCTGCACCTATGGTAGCTACGCCCCTGTATATAACACATGTAACTGACAGAGAAGGTGGCCCCTCTCTGCTCTGGGCCCCATAGCAGCTGCACTCCCTGCACCTATGGTAGCTACACCCCTGTATATAACACATGTAACTGTGACAGGGAAGGTGGCCCCTCTCAGCTCTGGCCCCATAGCAGCTGCACTGCCTGCACCTATGGTAGCTACGCCCCTGTATATAACACATGTAACTGACAGAGAAGGTGGCCCCTCTCTGCTCTGGGCCCCATAGCAGCTGCACTCCCTGCACCTATGGTAGCTACACCCCTGTACATAACACATGTAACTGTGACAGGGAAGGTGACCCCTCTCAGCTCTGGGCCCTATAGCAGCTGCACTCCCTGCACCTATGGTAGCTACACCCTTGCCTATAACACATGTAACTGTGACAGGGAAGGTGGGCCCTCTCAGCTCTGGGCCCCATAGCAGCTGCACTCCCTGCACCTACAGTATGGTAGCTACACCCATGGCTCCTACTTAGGACCTAATTCAGACTGGATCGCTGCAGCGATTGCAGTCTGAATCCCTATGTGGTGTGTGCTCGCGCAGCGGGCGCACTGCTCATGCGCACCCCCAGGGAGCCCAGTGAGATGCTAAGACAGGCAGAGGCGGTCGCGGGGCAGGAGGGGGCATGCCAACAGCGTTAAAACGCCATTGGAGGGGCGCGGTCCGGACAACAGGGACATGTCTGGAACATCGCGGGCCGCGGCGGCTGCGTGACTAAATTTAGCACATCCACGATCAGATCTGAATTACCCCCTTACTACGGGCCGGGGGAGGGGAGGTTCAGTAAATATGCACATGTGCGGAATCACAATCCTGTAAATGTGTGCAAATCAACCAGCTGGTTTCTGGCTTGTAGGGATTGCATTGGCTGCAGCAATAGAGGCCAGGTAGGGGAATTATTTTTAAATACATAAACAATTGCAGATGAAGCACAATGGAACTTAGGGGGTAATTCAGATCTGATTGCAGCAGCAAATTTGTTAGCAGTTGGGCTAAACTGCAGGGGGGGCAGATATAACATTTGCAGAGAGAGTTAGATTTGGGTGGGTTATTTTGTTTCTGTGCAGGGTAAATACTGGCTGCTTTAGTTTTACACTGCAATTTAGATTTCAGATTGAACACACCCAGTGGCGTCACAAGGCGGGTGCGGGGGGTGCGGCCCGCACCCGCGTGTGACGCCTGGAGGAGGGTGACACCAAATGTCAGCTCCTCCGCACTGACAGGAACCAGGTGCTGCAGTGAGAAAGTCTCCTACAGCACCCGGCTCCTGTCACAGAAGAGGAGCCAACAGCGGACGGAGACTGGCTCTGAGGGAAGCCCAGCATCTCCGGAGATGCTGGGCACGCCCCCAGAGTGACGATTCTGGGATCCCTGCGAAGCCACACCCCTAAATACAAGGCCACGCCCCCTTTTTGCCGCGATCGCGTCAGGAGATCAGGGGCGCGCACCGGGTGTCACCACACCCGGTGACGCCTCTGAACACACCCCACACAAATATAACTCTCTCTGCACATGTTATAGCTGCCCCACCAGCTGTGCACATGGGCCCTCATTCCGAGTTGTTCGCTCTGTATTTTTCATCGCATCGCAGTGAAAATCCGCTTAGTACGCATGCGCAATGTTCGCACTGCGACTGCGCCAAGTAACTTTACTATGAAGATAGTATTTTTACTCACGGCTTTTTCTTCGCTCCGGCGATCGTAATGTGATTGACAGGAAATGGGTGTTACTGGGCGGAAACACGGCGTTTCAGGGGCGTGTGGCTGAAAACGCTACCGTTTCCGGAAAAAACGCAGGAGTGGCCGGGGAAACGGTGGGAGTGCCTGGGCGAACGCTGGGTGTGTTTGTGACGTCAACCAGGAACGACAAGCACTGAACTGATCGCACAGGCAGAGTAAGTCTGAAGCTACTCTGAAACTGCTAAGTAGTTAGTAATCGCAATATTGCGAATACATCGGTCGCAATTTTAAGAAGCTAAGATTCACTCCCAGTAGGCGGCGGCTTAGCGTGTGTAACTCTGCTAAATTCGCCTTGCGACCGATCAACTCGGAATGAGGGCCATGGTTTTGCCCAACTGCTAACAAATTTCCTGCTGCGATCAGTTCTGAATTAGGCCCTTGGTGTGAGAAGAAGCTGTGGCTGCTGAAACGTAGCACTTTGTGTACAGATACAGCCGCACACATACGTCCAAGTGTCGCACATCAAATTGATCAGTGCATTCCCTTCAGGCCAGCTTCCAGTAACCTACCAGGAGTGCCTATCACTTTGCCTCCTTAGTTCTGTTACCAGCTCTTCCGTAAGCAATAGTGCATTAGTGCATGCACTCAGGATAACACAAGCGCAGTAGGGATTTCAGACTGTTTGGCCCATACGCAGCAGCAAATACTCGCTCTACTGCATAAACATCGGCACTGCGTGTGTGGTTTGCGTGTAACTCTGAATCAAGCCAAGAGTGAACAGGTAGAGGACCATGGGGGTCATTCCGAGTTGATCGCTCGCTAGCTACTTTTAGCAGCCGTGCAAACGCATAGTCGCTGCCCATGGCGGAGTGTATTTTTGCTTTGCAGCTGAGCGCAGTAAAAACATTTTGTGCAGTTTCAGAGTAGCTCTGGACTTACTCAGTCCCTGCGATCACTTCAGTCTTTTTGGTCCCGGAATTGACGTCAGACACCCGCCCTGCAAACGCCTGGACACGCCTCAATTGTATGTATGTAAATGCTAGAAGCCTTACAGGTAAAAAGGGGGAACTAGAAATCCTCGCAGCAAGCAGGGAATATGATATTATAGGCATTACTGAAACGTGGTGGGACGAATCTCACGATTGGACAGTCAGGGGGTTACACGCTGTACAGGAGAGACAGACTAAATAAACGGGGTGGAGGGGTATGTCTTTACGTAAAGCCATTTCTAAAACCTGTTATATGGGAAGATATTGAAGAAGGGACTGTAAATACTATTGAGACGTTATGGGTAGAGATGAGCGCCTGAAATTTTTCGGGTTTTGTGTTTTGGTTTTGGGTTCGGTTCCGCGGCCGTGTTTTGGGTTCGAACGCGTTTTGGCAAAACCTCACCGAATTTTTTTTGTCGGATTCGGGTGTGTTTTGGATTCGGGTGTTTTTTTCAAAAAACACTAAAAAACAGCTTAAATCATAGAATTTGGGGGTCATTTTGATCCCAAAGTATTATTAACCTCAAAAACCATAATTTACACTCATTTTCAGTCTATTCTGAATACCTCACACCTCACAATATTATTTTTAGTCCTAAAATTTGCACCGAGGTCGCTGTGTGAGTAAGATAAGCGACCCTAGTGGCCGACACAAACACCGGGCCCATCTAGGAGTGGCACTGCAGTGTCACGCAGGATGTCCCTTCCAAAAAACCCTCCCCAAACAGCACATGACGCAAAGAAAAAAAGAGGCGCAATGAGGTAGCTGTGTGAGTAAGATTAGCGACCCTAGTGGCCGACACAAACACCGGGCCCATCTAGGAGTGGCACTGCAGTGTCACGCAGGATGTCCCTTCCAAAAAACCCTCCCCAAACAGCACATGACGCAAAGAAAAAAAGAGGCGCAATGAGGTAGCTGTGTGAGTAAGATTAGCGACCCTAGTGGCCGACACAAACACCGGGCTCATCTAGGAGTGGCACTGCAGTGTCACGCAGGATGTCCCTTCCAAAAAACCCTCCCCAAACAGCACATGACGCAAAGAAAAAAAGAGGCGCAATGAGGTAGCTGACTGTGTGAGTAAGATTAGCGACCCTAGTGGCCGACACAAACACCGGGCCCATCTAGGAGTGGCACTGCAGTGTCACGCAGGATGTCCCTTCCAAAAAACCCTCCCCAATCAGCACATGATGCAAAGAAAAAGAAAAGAAAAAAGAGGTGCAAGATGGAATTGTCCTTGGGCCCTCCCACCCACCCTTATGTTGTATAAACAAAACAGGACATGCACACTTTAACCAACCCATCATTTCAGTGACAGGGTCTGCCACACGACTGTGACTGATATGACGGGTTGGTTTGGACCCTCCCCAAAAAAGAAGCAATTAATCTCTCCTTGCACAAACTGGCTCTACAGAGGCAAGATGTCCACCTCATCTTCACCCTCCGATATATCACCGTGTACATCCCCCTCCTCACAGATTATCAATTCGTCCCCACTGGAATCCACCATCTCAGCTCCCTGTGTACTTTGTGGAGGCAATTGCTGCTGGTCAATGTCTCCGCGGAGGAATTGATTATAATTCATTTTAATGAACATCATCTTCTCCACATTTTCTGGATGTAACCTCGTACGCCGATTGCTGACAAGGTGAGCGGCGGCACTAAACACTCTTTCGGAGTACACACTTGTGGGAGGGCAACTTAGGTAGAATAAAGCCAGTTTGTGCAAGGGCCTCCAAATTGCCTCTTTTTCCTGCCAGTATAAGTACGGACTGTGTGACGTGCCTACTTGGATGCGGTCACTCATATAATCCTCCACCATTCTATCAATGTTGAGAGAATCATATGCAGTGACAGTAGACGACATGTCCGTAATCGTTGTCAGGTCCTTCAGTCCGGACCAGATGTCAGCATCAGCAGTCGCTCCAGACTGCCCTGCATCACCGCCAGCGGGTGGGCTCGGAATTCTGAGCCTTTTCCTCGCACCCCCAGTTGCGGGAGAATGTGAAGGAGGAGATGTTGACAGGTCGCGTTCCGCTTGACTTGACAATTTTGTCACCAGCAGGTCTTTCAACCCCAGCAGACCTGTGTCTGCCGGAAAGAGAGATCCAAGGTAGGCTTTAAATCTAGGATCGAGCACGGTGGCCAAAATGTAGTGCTCTGATTTCAACAGATTGACCACCCGTGAATCCTTGTTAAGCGAATTAAGGGCTGCATCCACAAGTCCCACATGCCTAGCGGAATCGCTCCCTTTTAGCTCCTTCTTCAATGCCTCCAGCTTCTTCTGCAAAAGCCTGATGAGGGGAATGACCTGACTCAGGCTGGCAGTGTCTGAACTGACTTCACGTGTGGCAAGTTCAAAGGGCATCAGAACCTTGCACAACGTTGAAATCATTCTCCACTGCACTTGAGACAGGTGCATTCCACCTACTATATCGTGCTCAATTGTATAGGCTTGAATGGCCTTTTGCTGCTCCTCCAACCTCTGAAGCATATAGAGGGTTGAATTCCACCTCGTTACCACTTCTTGCTTCAGATGATGGCAGGGCAGGTTCAGTAGTTTTTGGTGGTGCTCCAGTCTTCTGTACGTGGTGCCTGTACGCCGAAAGTGTCCCGCAATTCTTCTGGCCACCGACAGCATCTCTTGCACGCCCCTGTCGTTTTTTAAAAAATTCTGCACCACCAAATTCAAGGTATGTGCAAAACATGGGACGTGCTGGAATTTGCCCATATTTAATGCACACACAATATTGCTGGCGTTGTCCGATGCCACAAATCCACAGGAGAGTCCAATTGGGGTAAGCCATTCCGCGATGATCTTCCTCAGTTGCCGTAAGAGGTTTTCAGCTGTGTGCGTATTCTGGAAAGCGGTGATACAAAGCGTAGCCTGCCTAGGAAAGAGTTGGCGTTTGCGAGATGCTGCTACTGGTGCCGCCGCTGCTGTTCTTGCGGCGGGAGTCCATACATCTACCCAGTGGGCTGTCACAGTCATATAGTCCTGACCCTGCCCTGCTCCACTTGTCCACATGTCCGTGGTTAAGTGGACATTGGGTACAACTGCATTTTTTAGGACACTGGTGAGTCTTTTTCTGACGTCCGTGTACATTCTCGGTATCGCCTGCCTAGAGAAGTGGAACCTAGATGGTATTTGGTAACGGGGGCACACTGCCTCAATAAATTGTCTAGTTCCCTGTGAACTAACGGCGGATACCGGACGCACGTCTAACACCAACATAGTTGTCAAGGACTCAGTTATCCGCTTTGCAGTAGGATGACTGCTGTGATATTTCATCTTCCTCGCAAAGGACTGTTGAACAGTCAATTGCTTACTGGAAGTAGTACAAGTGGGCTTACGACTTCCCCTCTGGGATGACCATCGACTCCCAGCGGCAACAACAGCAGCGCCAGCAGCAGTAGGCGTTACACGCAAGGATGCATCGGAGGAATCCCAGGCAGGAGAGGACTCGTCAGAATTGCCAGTGACATGGCCTGCAGGACTATTGGCATTCCTGGGGAAGGAGGAAATTGACACTGAGGGAGTTGGTGGGGTGGTTTGCGTGAGCTTGGTTACAAGAGGAAGGGATTTACTGGTCAGTGGACTGCTTCCGCTGTCACCCAAAGTTTTTGAACTTGTCACTGACTTATTATGAATGCGCTGCAGGTGACGTATAAGGGAGGATGTTCCGAGGTGGTTAACGTCCTTACCCCTACTTATTACAGCTTGACAAAGGGAACACACGGCTTGACACCTGTTGTCCGCATTTCTGGTGAAATACCTCCACACCGAAGAGCTGATTTTTTTGGTATTTTCACCTGGCATGTCTACGGCCATATTCCTCCCACGGACAACAGGTGTCTCCCCGGGTGCCTGACTTAAACAAACCACCTCACCATCAGAATCCTCCTGGTCAATTTCCTCCCCAGCGCCAGCAACACCCATATCCTCCTCATCCTGGTGTACTTCAACACTGACATCTTCAATCTGACTATCAGGAACTGGACTGCGGGTGCTCCTTCCAGCACTTGCAGGGGGCGTGCAAATGGTGGAAGGCGCATGCTCTTCACGTCCAGTGTTGGGAAGGTCAGGCATCGCAACCGACACAATTGGACTCTCCTTGTGGATTTGGGATTTCAAAGAACGCACAGTTCTTTGCGGTGCTTTTGCCAGCTTGAGTCTTTTCAGTTTTCTAGCGAGAGGCTGTGTGCTTCCATCCTCATGTGAAGCTGAACCACTAGCCATGAACATAGGCCAGGGCCTCAGCCGTTCCTTGCCACTCCGTGTGGTAAATGGCATATTGGCAAGTTTACGCTTCTCCTCCGACAATTTTATTTTAGGTTTTGGAGTCCTTTTTTTACTGATATTTGGTGTTTTGGTTTTGACATGCTCTGTACTATGCCATTGGGCATCGGCCTTGGCAGACGACGTTGCTGGCATTTCATCGTCTCGGCCATGACTAGTGGCAGCAGCTTCAGCACGAGGTGGAAGTGGATCTTGATCTTTCCCTAATTTTGGAACCTCAACATTTTTGTTCTCCATATTTTAATAGGCACAACTAAAAGGCACCTCAGGTAAACAATGGAGATGGATGGATTGGATACTAGTATACAATTATGGACGGGCTGCCGAGTGCCGACACAGAGGTAGCCACAGCCGTGAACTACCGCACTGTACTGTGTCTGCTGCTAATATATAGACTGGTTGATAAAGAGATAGTATACTCGTAACTAGTATGTATGTATAAAGAAAGAAAAAAAAACCACGGTTAGGTGGTATATACAATTATGGACGGGCTGCCGAGTGCCGACACAGAGGTAGCCACAGCCGTGAACTACCGCACTGTACTGTGTCTGCTGCTAATATAGACTGGTTGATAAAGAGATAGTATACTCGTAACTAGTATGACTATAAAGAAAGAAAAAAAAACCACGGTTAGGTGGTATATACAATTATGGACGGGCTGCCGAGTGCCGACACAGAGGTAGCCACAGCCGTGAACTACCGCACTGTACTGTGTCTGCTGCTAATATATAGACTGGTTGATAAAGAGATAGTATACTCGTAACTAGTATGTATGTATAAAGAAAGAAAAAAAAACCACGGTTAGGTGGTATATACAATTATGGACGGGCTGCCGAGTGCCGACACAGAGGTAGCCACAGCCGTGAACTACCGCACTGTACTGTGTCTGCTGCTAATATAGACTGGTTGATAAAGAGATAGTATACTCGTAACTAGTATGTATGTATAAAGAAAGAAAAAAAAACCACGGTTAGGTGGTATATACAATTATGGACGGGCTGCCGAGTGCCGACACAGAGGTAGCCACAGCCGTGAACTACCGCACTGTACTGTGTCTGCTGCTAATATAGACTGGTTGATAAAGAGATAGTATACTCGTAACTAGTATGTATGTATAAAGAAAGAAAAAAAAACCACGGTTAGGTGGTATATACAATTATGGACGGGCTGCCGAGTGCCGACACAGAGGTAGCCACAGCCGTGAACTACCGCACTGTACTGTGTCTGCTGCTAATATATAGACTGGTTGATAAAGAGATAGTATACTCGTAACTAGTATGTATGTATAAAGAAAGAAAAAAAAACCACGGTTAGGTGGTATATACAATTATGGACGGGCTGCCGAGTGCCGACACAGAGGTAGCCACAGCCGTGAACTACCGCACTGTACTGTGTCTGCTGCTAATATATAGACTGGTTGATAAAGAGATAGTATACTCGTAACTAGTATGTATGTATAAAGAAAGAAAAAAAAACCACGGTTAGGTGGTATATACAATTATGGACGGGCTGCCGAGTGCCGACACAGAGGTAGCCACAGCCGTGAACTACCGCACTGTACTGTGTCTGCTGCTAATATAGACTGGTTGATAAAGAGATAGTATACTCGTAACTAGTATGTATGTATAAAGAAAAAAAAAAAAACCACGGTTAGGTGGTATATACAATTATGGACGGGCTGCCGAGTGCCGACACAGAGGTAGCCACAGCCGTGAACTACCGCACTGTACTGTGTCTGCTGCTAATATAGACTGGTTGATAAAGAGATAGTATACTCGTAACTAGTATGACTATAAAGAAAGAAAAAAAAACCACGGTTAGGTGGTATATACAATTATGGACGGGCTGCCGAGTGCCGACACAGAGGTAGCCACAGCCGTGAACTACCGCACTGTACTGTGTCTGCTGCTAATATAGACTGGTTGATAAAGAGATAGTATACTACTAATATTATATATACTGGTGGTCAGGTCACTGGTCACTAGTCACACTGGCAGTGGCACTCCTGCAGCAAAAGTGTGCACTGTTTTAATATAATATTATGTACTCCTGGCTCCTGCTATAACCTATAACTGGCACTGCAGTAGTGCTCCCCAGTCTCCCCCACAATTATAAGCTGTGTGAGCTGAGCAGTCAGACAGATATATAATATATATTATATAGATGATGCAGCACACTGGCCTGAGCCTGAGCAGTGCACACAGATATGGTATGTGACTGACTGAGTCACTGTGTGTATCGCTTTTTTCAGGCAGAGAACGGATATATTAAATAAACTGCACTGTGTGTCTGGTGGTCACTCACTATATAATATATTATGTACTCCTGGCTCCTGCTATAACCTATAACTGGCACTGCAGTAGTGCTCCCCAGTCTCCCCCACAATTATAAGCTGTGTGAGCTGAGCAGTCAGACAGATATATATAATATTATATATAGATAATAGATGATGCAGCACACTGGCCTGAGCCTGAGCAGTGCACACAGATATGGTATGTGACTGAGTCACTGTGTGCTGTGTATCGCTTTTTTCAGGCAGAGAACGGATTATAAATAAAACTGGTGGTCACTATCAGCAAAACTCTGCACTGTACTGAGTACTCCTAATGCTCCCCAAAATTAGTAAATCAAGTGTCTCTCTAATCTATTCTAAACGGAGAGGACGCCAGCCACGTCCTCTCCCTATCAATCTCAATGCACGTGTGAAAATGGCGGCGACGCGCGGCTCCTTATATAGAATCCGAGTCTCGCGATAGAATCCGAGCCTCGCGAGAATCCGACAGCGTCATGATGACGTTCGGGCGCGCTCGGGTTAACCGAGCAAGGCAGGAAGATCCGAGTCGCTCGGACCCGTGAAAAAAAACATGAAGTTCTGGCGGGTTCGGATTCAGAGAAACCGAACCCGCTCATCTCTAGTTATGGGTAGAAATTGCATGCGGGGGTAAAGGAATAAAGAAGTTATTATTGGGGTTATGCTACAGGCCACCTGGTATTAATGTGTGACGAGAAATTGTTACTCAACCAAACTGAAAGAGCAGCAGGAGTAGGAGACATAGTAGTGATGGAAGACTTTAACTATCCCGAGATAAACTGGAAAATCAATTCATGTGATACTGCTAGGGGCAATATGTTTTGAAACACGCTAAATGATAATTACTTAGTTCAATTAATTGAGGAACCAAGTAGGCACAATGCAATCTTAGACCTGGTATTAACTAACAATGGGGAATTGGTATCAAATATTGAAGTAGGAGAGCCCATAGGTAACAGCGACCACAATATGGTCACATTCAATATCAGTTTTCATAAGCAGTCCTATACTGGCTCAACTAGGACTCTAAACTTTAGCAAAGCCAACTTTGACATGATGAAGGAAGCGTTAAGGGACATTGAATGGGAAATTCTGTTTTAAGGAAAAAATACTACAGAGAAATGGGATGTATTGAAATCACTGCTAATTAATAATACTTGTAAATTTATTCCCACCAGCAGCAAAAAAAGGAATAAAAATCCCAAACCAACGTGGTTTAAAAAAAATATAAAGGAATTAATTAACAAAAAAAGATGAGCATTTAAAAAATACAAATCTGAGGGGGATGCAGTCATTTCAACACTATAAGGACTGTAACAAAATATGCAAAAAAGGAATAAGAGCGGCTAAAGTAGAAACTGAAAGACTAGTAGCAAAGGAAAGCAAAGCGAATCCCAATTTTTTTTTAAAGTACATCAACAGTAAGAGACTAAAGAAGGAGAGTATATGCCCTTTAAAGGACAAGAGGGGAGTCTTAATCAAAAATGATAATGACATAGCAAACAAACTACACAAGAGGACCAAATGCTGGGTCTAACACAAAATCTCAACAAAGATAATGTCCCACTGCTAAATGCTTATTTGTGCGAGGAGGTAGTCTGTGACCGATTAAAAAAAGTTAAAGATTAATAAGTCACCTGGTCCCGATGGAATTCACCTAAGGGTTCTTATGGAGCTGCACGCTGAACTAGCAAGACCTCTATTTTTTGATCTTCATGGATTCGGTTAAATCTGGGATGGTTCCCAAGGACTGGCGTATAGCGGAGGTAGTGCCGATATTTAAAAATAAGATTTTAAACCTACCGGTAAATCTTTTTCTCATAGTCCGTAGAGGATGCTGGGGACTCCGTAAGGACCATGGGGATAGGAGACATGGGCACTTTAAGAAAGAACTTTAGGTATGGGTGTGCACTGGCTCCTCCCTCTATGCCCCTCCTCCAGACCTCAGTTAGAGAAACTGTGCCCAGAGGAGATGGACAGTACGAGGAAAGGATCTTTGTTAATCCAAGGGCAAGATTCATACCAGCCCACACCATTCACACCGTATAACTTGTGATATACTAACCAGTTAACAGTATGAAAACAACACAGCATCAGTCCGAGACCGATGAAACTATAACATAACCCTTTTGTAAGCAAAACTATATACAAGTCTTGCAGAAGTAGTCCGCACTTGGGACGGGCGCCCAGCATCCTCTACGGACTACGAGAAAAAGATTTATCGGTAGGTTTAAAATCTTATTTTCTCTTACGTCCTAGAGGATGCTGGGGACTCCGTAAGGACCATGGGGATTATACCAAAGCTCCCAAACGGGCGGGAGAGTGCGGATGACTCTGCAGCACCGATTGAGCAAACAGGAGGTCCTCCTCTGCCAGGGTATCAAACTTATAGAATTTTGCAAAGGTGTTTGAACCCGACCAAGTAGCAGCTCGGCACAGCTGTAATGCCGAGACCCCTCGGGCAGCCGCCCAAGAAGAGCCCACCTTCCTAGTGGAATGGGCCTTGACCGATTTTGGTAACGGCAATCCAGATGTAGAATCAGGGGCGTAAGTTATTATAAGACGCCCTGAGGCGAAAAAGTTTATATTGCCCCCCCACCCCCCCCCGCGGTCCAGTCCAGGTATACACTCACAGCCACATATACACACACTCACATATATACAAATACACACCGAACCACATATACACACAGCATATATATACACACACACACATTATACCACTTATACACATATAGCCACAGATCTACATACTCACAGTCACAAACACATCTATACAAATACACACATACATATACACACACACCCACACACACTGACACACACACTGTCCCCCACCCTGACACTTTCCTCCATAAGATACCTCTTCTCACCTGCCTCAGTGTAAGCATGCAGGAGGAGCTGGGCAGCGGCGTTGTGCGGCAGGAGCTGAAGCCGGGAAGCTGTGCTGTGGTGGTGCAGGAGCTGGGTAGCGGCACTGTGGAGCGGGAGCCGGCCAGCCGTGATGTCATCAGGCTGGCCGGGTAGCTGCGCTATGGGGGGCGGGAGCTGAAGCGTCGTATCATCATCCTGGCGCCGGGCGGGAGCCGGGGTGTCATTCGGGAGACAGGAGCCACAGCCGGACAACCACACTGTCGGAGGCAATGGAGAAGGTGCCCCCTTCATTGCTGGAGCCCGGCGGCATCCGACTACATTGCCTCCCAGACTTCCGCCACTGCGTAGAATGAGCTTGCTGAATCGTGTTACAGATCCAGCAGGCAATAGTCTGCTTTGAAGCAGGAGCGCCAACCTTGTTGGCTGCATACAGGACAAACAGTGCTTCTGTTTTTCTGACTCTAGCCGTTCTGGCCACGTAAATTTTCAAAGCCCTGACCACATCAAGGGACTCGGAATCCTCCAAGTCTCGCGTAGCCACCGGCACCACAATAGGTTGGTTCATATGAAAAGATGACACCACCTTAGGCAAAAATTGAGGACGGGTCCGCAATTCCACTCTATCCATATGGAAAACCAGATAGGGGCTTTTATGAGACAAAGCCGCCAATTCTGACACTCGCCTAGCCGAAGCCAAGGCTAACAACATGACCACCTTCCAAGTGAGATATTTTAACTCCACCGTCTTAAGTGGTTCACACCAGTGCGACTTAAGGAAACTCAACACCACATTAAGGTCCCAAGGCGCCACCGGAGGTACAAAAGGAGGCTGAATATGCAGCACTCCCTTCACAAAAGTCTGTACTTCTGGGAGAGAAGCTAATTCTTTCTGAAAGAAAATGGATAAGGCTGAAATCTGAACCTTAATGGAGCCTAATTTTAGGCCCAAATTCACTCCAGTTTGTAGGAAGTGAAGGAAACGGCCCAGATGGAATTCTTCCGTAGGAGCATTCCTGGCCTCACACCAAGAAACGGTATAATGTTTAGCTGTCACATCCTTCCTAGCCTTTATCAGAGTAGGAATGACCTCATCCGGAATGCCCTTTTCCGCTAGGATCCGGCGTTCAACCGCCATGCCGTCAAACGCAGCCGCGGTAAGTCTTGGAACAGACAGGGCCCTTGTTGCAACAGGTCCTGCCTTAGAGGAAGAGGCCACGGATCTTCTGTGAGCATCTCCTGCAGATCCGGATACCAGGCCCTTCGCGGCCAATCTGGAACAATGAGAATTGTCTGTACTCCTCTTTTTCTTATTATTCTCAACACTTTTGGGATGAGAGGAAGAGGAGGAAATACATAGACCGACTGGAACACCCACGGTGTCACTAGGGCGTCCACAGCTTCCGCCTGAGGGTCTTTTGACCTGGCGCAATACCTCTGTAGCTTTTTGTTGAGGCGGGACGCCATCATGTCTATCTGGGGCAGTCCCCACTGACTTGCAATCTGTGCGAAGACTTCCTGATGAAGTCCCCACTCTCCTGGATGCAGGTCGTGTCTGCTGAGGAAGTCTGCTTCCCAGTTGTCCACTCCCGGAATGAACACTGCTGACAGTGCGCTTACATGATTTTCCGCCCAGCGCAGAATCCTGGCGGCTTCCGCCATTGCCACTCTGCTCCTTGTGCCGCCTTGGCGGTTTACATGAGCCACCGCGGTGATGTTGTCTGACTGAATCAGAACTGGCAAGTCGCGAAGTAAGGTCTCCGCTTGATGAAGGGCGTTGTATATGGCCCTCAGCTCCAGGACGTTGATGTGAAGACAAGCCTCTTGACTTGTCCAAAGCCCTTGGAAGTTTCTTCCCTGTGTGACTGCTCCCCAACCTCTGAGGCTCACGTCCGTGGTCACCAGAACCCAGTCCTGAATGCCGAATCTGCGGCCCTCTAGAAGGTGAGCACTCTGTAGCCACCACAGGAGAGATACCCTGGCCCTGGGGGACAGGGCGATCAACTGATGAATCTGTAGATGTGACCCGGACCACTTGTCCAGTAGGTCCCATTGGAAGGTCCTCGCATGGAACGAAGCCACCATCTTTCCCAGGACCCGAGTGCAGTGATGCACCGACACCTGTTTTGGCTTCAATAGGTTCCTGACCAGGGTCATGAGTTCCTGAGCCTTTTCTATCGGAAGATAAACCCTTTTCTGGTCCGTATCCAGAATCATGCCTAAGCAGGTCAGACGAGTCGTAGGAACCAGCTGCGACTTCGAGATATTGAGAATCCAGCCGTGTTGCTGTAACACTTTCAGTGAAAGTGACACGCTGCTCAGCAACTGCTCTCTTGATCTCGCTTTTATGAGGAGATCGTCCAAGAACGGGATAATTGTGACACCCTGCTTGCGCAGGAGCACCATCATTTTCCGCCATTACCTTGGTAAAAATCCTCGGGGCCGTGGAAAGCCCAAACGGCAACGTCTGAAACTGGTAATGACAATCCTGTACCGCAAATCTCAGGTACGCCTGATGAGGTGGATATATGGGAACATGAAGGTATGCATCCTTTATGTCCAGGGATACCATAAAATCCCCCCCTTCCAGGCTGGCGATGACCGCTCTGAGCGATTCCATCTTGAACTTGAACCTTTTCAAGTATAAGTTCAGGGATTTTAAATTTAAAATGGGTCTGACCGAACCGTCCGGTTTCGGGACTACAAACAAGGTTGAGTAATATCCCCTCCCTTGTTGAACCTTGACCACCACCTGTTGAAGATACAATTTGTGAATTGCATTTAACACTAACTCCCTTTCTGGGGGAGAAGCCGGCAGGGCCGATTTGAAAAACCGGCGAGGAGGCACCTCTTCGAATTCCAGCTTGTAACCCTGAGAAACAATTTCTATTGCCCAGGGATCCACCTGTGAGTGAACCCAGATGTGGCTGAAAAGTCGAAGACGTGCCCCCACTGGGGCGGACTCCCGTTGCAGAGCCCCAGCGTCATGCGGTGGATTTTGTAGAGGCCGGGGAGGACTTCTGTTCCTGGGAACTAGCTGTGTTGTGCAGCTTCTTTCCTCTGCCCTTACCTCTGGCAAGAAAGGACGCACCTCGTACTTTCTTGTTTCTCTGTGACCGAAAGGACTGCATTTGATAATGTGGCGCTTTCTTAGGTTGTGAGGGAATATAAGGCAAACAATTGGATTTACCAGCTGTAGCTGTGGAGACCAGGTCCGAGAGACCTTCTCCAAACAATTCCTCACCCTTGTAAGGTAAAACCTCCATATGCCTTTTGGAGTCGGCATCACCTGTCCATTGCCGGGTCCATAGGACTCGTCTAGCAGAAATCGACATAGCGTTGACTCTAGAACCCAGTAAAGCAATGTCTCTTTGAGCATCTCTCATATATAAGACAGCATCTTTTATATGTCCTAGGGTCAATAAGATGGTATCCTTATCCAGGGTTTCAATCTCCGCTGATAAGGTATCTGTCCACGCTGCTACCGCGCTACAAACCCAAGCCGACGCAATAGCCAGTCTGAGTAAAGTACCAAAATGTGTGTAAATGGACTTCAAAATAACCTCCTGCTTGCGATCAGCAGGATCCCTTAGGGTAGCCGTATCTTGGGATGGCAGCGCTACCTTTTTGGATAAGCGTGTCAACGCTTTGTCCACCCTAGGGGAAGATTCCCACCGTATCCTGTCCTTTGCCGGGAAAGGATACGCCATAAGAATCCTTTTGGGAATCTGCAGTTTTTTGTCTGGAGATTCCCACGCTTTTTCACACAACTCGTTCAGCTCATGAGAAGTGGGAAAGGTTACCTCAGGTTTCTTCCCCTTATACATGTGTACCCTCGTGTCGGGGACAGGGGGTTCCTCTGTGATATGCAAAACATATTTTATTTCAATAATCATATATCGAATACATTTAGCCAATTTTGGCTGTAACTTTGCATCATCGTAGTCGACACTGGAGTCAGAATCCGTGTCGGTATCAGTGTCTACTATTTGGGATAGTGGGCGCTTTTGAGACCCCGAAGGTCCCTGCGACATAGGGACAGACATGGGTTGACTCCCTGTCTGTTCCATAGCCTCAGCTTTGTCTAATCTTTTGTGCAATAAATTCACATTAGCACTTAAAACATTCCACATATCCATCCAGTCAGGTGTCGGCGTTGTCGACGGAGACACCACATTCACTTGCTCCACCTCCTCCCTAGGAGAGCCTTCTACCTCAGACATGTCGACACACGCGTACCGACACACCACACACACAGGGAATCCTCTTATCTGAAGACAGTTCCCCCACAAGGCCCTTTGGAGAGACAGAGAGAGAGAGAGAGTATGCCAGCACACACCCAGCGCTAATGACCCAGAAAAAAACACACAATATGTTTACCCAGATAGCGCTGTAATCTGTATATTGCACCAATTATGTGCCCCCCCCTTCTTTAAAACCCTCTTTCACCGTGGATAAGCAGGGGAGAGTCCGGGGAGCTTCCTCTCAGCGCTGTGCTGTGGAGAAAATGGCGCTGGTGAGTGCTGAGGAAGAAGCCCCGCCCCCTCAGCGGCAGGCTTCTGTCCCGCTAAAATATATAAAAAACTCTTTATATATACAGTGCCCAGCCTGTGTATATATGTTTATTGCCAAAATTGAGGTTTATATTGCTGCCCAGGTCGCCCCCCCTGCGCCCTGCACCCTTACAGTGACTGCCGTTTGTGTGTGCTGTGTGAGAGCAATGGCGCACAGCTTTACTGCTGTGCGTCACCTCAGTGAAGATCTGAAGTCTTCTGCCGCCTCTGAAGTCTTCTTTCTTCTCATACTCACCCGGCTTCTATCTTCCGGCTCTGCGAGGGGGACGGCGGCACGGCTCTGGGACGGACGGCGAGGGTGAGACCTGCGTACCGATCCCTCTGGAGCTAATGGTGTCCAGTAGCCTAAGAAGCAGAGCCTTGAAACTCACAGAAGTAGGTCTGCTTCTCTCTCCTCAGTCCCTCGACGCAGGGAGTCTGTTGCCAGCAGGCTCCCTGAAAATAACAAACCTAACAAATATACTTTCTTTCAGGAAACTCAGGAGAGCTCCCTGTAATGCACCCAGTCTCCTCTGGGCACAGTAGTAAACTGAGGTCTGGAGGAGGGGCATAGAGGGAGGAGCCAGTGCACACCCATACCTAAAGTTCTTTCTTAAAGTGCCCATGTCTCCTGCGGCGCCCGTCTATCCCCATGGTTTTTACGGAGTCCCCAGCATCCTCTAGGACGTAAGAGAAAAGGGGAGCAAAGCTGAACCATGTAATTATAGACCAGTTAGTCTTACATCTATAGTGGGGAAAGTATTGGAAGGTATTCTAAGGGACAGTATTCAAAAGTTCCTTGAAGCAAATAAGGTCATTAAAAGGAACCAACATGCATTTGTGAAGGACAGATCATGTCAGACCAACTTACTTGGCTTTTATGAAACAGTAAGTGCGAATCTGGAACAGGGTAAGGAGGTGGATATAATCTTTTTAGACTTTGCCAAAGCTTTCGACACTGTACCACACGTGTCTTATCTATAAGCTACAAGAAATAGGGCTAGGGAGAACAATATGCACTTGGGTCAGTAATTGGTTAGATAATAGGGAGCAGCGCGTTGTGGTCAATGGATCATTTTCAAATTGGACCAAAGTACTAAGTGGTGTGCCACAAGGGTCTGTACTTGGACCACTTTTGTTCAACATTTTCATCAACGACCTAACAGTAGGTCTAGAGAGCATGGTGTCAATTTTCGCAGACAATACCAAATTGTGTAAGGTTATAAATACGGAGGGGGATGCTGAGTCTCTTCAGAACGACTTAACTAAACTGGAAGCATGGGCAGCAAAATGGAGAATGAGATTCAACACAGACAAGTGTAAGGTAATGCACTGTGGGGGCAAGACCAAAAATGACACCTACATACTAAATGGGGTAATATTAGGGGATTCTGTACTGGAAAAAGACTTAGGGGTTCACATAGATAACAAATTAAGCAGCAGTACCCAAAGTAGGAGTGCAGCAAAGAAGGCTAATAAGATATTGCCATGCATAAAACAGGGAATTGATGCAAGGGACGAGAGTGTTATACTCCCATTATATAAATCACTAGTGAGGCCACATCTTGAATACTTTGTGCAATTTTAGGCACCATATTACAAAAAGGATATCCTGGAGCTAGAAAAGGTTCAGAGGCGGCCGACCAAACTAATCAAGGGCATGGAGACGCTGGAATACGAGGAAAGGCTTGCAAGGCTAGGCATGAGGGGACATGATCAACATCTACAAATATATAAGGGGTCAATGCAGAGCTTGGGTGGGACCTGTTTTCTATAAGATCAGCACAGAGAACACGTGGTCACTCGCTTAGGTTAGAGGAGAGGAGTTTTCGCACATTGAGGCGAAAAGGTTTTTTCACAGTAAGGACAATACGTGTTTGGAATTCCCTGCCTGAGAGAGTAGTAACTGCGGACTCAGTCAACACCTTTAAGAATGGGTTAGATAAATTCCTATTGGATAAAGATATTCAGGGTTATGGTGCGTAGGCACGCATTATAGTTAATTTAACTAGCCCTAACATAAAAATAACTAGTCCTATAATAAGACTGCATAGGAGACCACAGTTAGGTTGAACTCGATGGACAATTGTCTTTTTTCAACCTTAGTTGTTACTATGTTACTATGTTCCCAAACACTCCCAGAAAACGGTCAGTTGACACCCACAAACGCCCTCTTCCTGTCAATCTCCATGTGTTCGGCTGTGCGAATGGAATCTTTGTACCCATACGACTCGCCTGCGCATTGCGGTGCATACGCATGCGCAGTTTTGCCATTTTTTTACCTGATCGAGAAAATTGGCAGCGAGCAATCAAAAGGGTGGGGTTCATAAGAGACAATAGAAGGCGTCTGTGTTGCAAAATCTTAAGTAAAAGATGGTACAGTACAGTGACAGAACTAGTGGTGGTGCAGCCATGCATTGCACTGGGGGCCGGAACAATTAAGGTGCCCACGGCCAACGGTATCATGCAGGGCAGCCAGTGACTAATAGTAATAAAACATTAGTATACAGCTGACACGCTGCGAACCATTACAGACTTGGAGGAGGCAGTCCGGCCGGCAACAGGAGAGAAGGCCCCTCCCATCCTCATTGCTTCCAGCCCCTCTACTCCCCTTCTCTCAGTCTACTGTCATGCGCCCAGCACAGCCACAAACTGACACCATGGGGTATATTTACAAAGATTCGTGTTTTTGCCGTTTTGAAGGGTGTTTGAACTCGAATGGTATCGGGTGCATTTTACTGCAACTTTTTGAATTCTGATACGATCATTCACTAAGCTGACGACTTTTCCCAATTCGTATTTTCCGATGTCGATGTGATTCGTAATGTTAGGCAGTGTTTTAAGGGAGTGATGAGTAAAACACTGCCTAACAAAACACAAGGAATCCCGGCCGGATCTGTGAGATCCGTGCAGGGCTTCATTGTGTACCTTAAAAAGGTGTTTTAAGTAGTAAAAAATCCGAAAAAAATTGCGTGGGGTCCCTCCTCCTAAGCACAACCAGCCTCGGGCTCTTTGAGCCGGTCCTAGTTGACAAAATATGGAGAAAAAAATGACAGGGGTTCCCCCATATTTCATCAACCAGCACCGGGCTCTGCGCCTGGTCCTGGTTCCAAAAATACGGGGGACAAAAAGCGTAGGGGTCCCCCGTATTTTTGAAACCAGCACCGGGCTCCACTAGCCAGGTACATAATGCCACAGCCGGGGGACACTTTTTTACTGGTCCCTGCGGCCCTGGCATTACATACCCAACTAGTCACCCCTGGCCGGGGTACCCTGGAGGAGTGGGAACCCCTTAAATCAAGGATTCCCCCCCTCCAGCCACCCAAGGGCCAGGGGTGAAGCCCGAGGCTGTCCCCCCCATCCAAGGGCGGCGGATGGGGGGCTGATAGCCATGTGTAAAAAATGTGAATATTGTTTTTAGTAGCAGTACTACAAGTCCCAGCAAGCCTCCCCCACAAGCTGGTACTTGGAGAACCACAAGTACCAGCATGCGGTTGAAAACCTGGCCCGCTGGTACCTGTAGTACTACTACTAAAAAAATACCCCCAAAAAAACAGGACACACACACCGTGAAAGTATAAGTTTATTACATACATGCACACCTCCATACATACATACTTGCCTATGTTCCCACAAGGGTTCCCGAAGGGTTCCGCAGCGCCCAATTACAGAGTACATATGCACATAATCAAAACAGGAAAACAGTGACTTACAGTTAAAGACAATATAGGACAAGTACAGGGTAACTAAGCATAACTACACTAGTAAACGACATAGAGATAAGTTCCAAGGTGGCCACAAAACTTCGGGATTTGGGCAGTTGAGGATTATTAAAGAATTATTAAGAAAAGGATAAGCACATGAGGGAAGAGGGCCCTGCTCGTGAGAGCTTACATTCTAAGGGGAGGGGTGAACAGACAGGGGTGACACAGATGGGGTACATAGAGAGCGTGGAACAGAGGGTTAGGATGAGATTTGGCTGGGTTTGGTAAATAAGTGGGTCTTAAGAGCCCGTTTGAAGTTTTGTAAAGAGGTGGAGAGTCTGAGGGGGAGAGGTAAAGAATTTCAGAGAAGTGGTGCAGCATGTGAAAAATCTTGGAGATAGGAGTGGGAGGTAGTAATCAGAAGACAGGAGAGTCGGCCTGCATTAGCAGAGCGAAGAGGACGAGTGGGAGAGTAAAGGGAGATAAGGTCAGAGATGTAAATATACAGCGGGGACGTGCGGTGAGCTGAAAGGCTAAGGAGTCACTAGCTAGCACCAGAGCCAGATTTACACATAAAATACGAGCCAAAGCGTACATCTGGGCATTACACACAGGTGCAGTAGTATAAGCTCCTGGAAATTTGGTGAGTTTTAATCAGAGATGTGCGGAAAAGATAAGCAGTTGAGGCACTGCCTCACCTGCCATAGACTTTTTACTCCAGAGTTTGGGCTATAAAAATTATTAGAATAATGCAAAGAAGATATTTCAAACAAATTCTTTTGTATTTTTTATTTACTTTATGCAGTCAAAACTCTGGTACAAACGTAAGTATGACAGGAAAGGCTCTGCCTCACCTGCCTCACCCCACCGCACGTCACTGAACAGGGTCTGACTTCTTCTGCTTCTCCAACAGACAGCTTCCTCACATCTGCCTGGTTATATACAGGGTCTGACTTCCTCTGTTTCTCCAACACACAGCTTCCTCACACCTTCCTGGTTATATACAGGGTCTGACTTCCTCTGTTTCTCCAACACACAGCTTCCTCACACCTTCCTGCTTATATACAGGGTCTGACTACCTGTTTCTCCAACACACAGCTTCCTCACATCTGCCTGGTTATATACAGTGTCTGACTTCCTCTGCTTCTCTAACACACGGCTTCCTCACATCTGCCTGGTTATATGCAGGGTCTGACTTCCTCTGTTTTTCCAACACACAGCTTCCTCACACCTGCCTGGTTATATGCAGGGTCTGACTTCCTCTGTTTCTCCAACACACAGCTTCCTCACACCTGCCTGGTTATATGCAGGGTCTGACTTCCTCTGTTTTTCCAACACACAGCTTCCTCACACCTGCCTGGTTATATGCAGGGTCTGACTTCCTCTGTTTTTCCAACACACAGCTTCCTCACACCTGCCTGGTTATATGCAGGGTCTGACTTCCTCTGCTTCTCCAACACACAGCTTCCTCACACCTGCCTGGTTATATGCAGGGTCTGATTACCTCTGCTTCTCCAACACACAGCTTCCTCACATCTGTCTGGTTATATGCAGGGTCTGACTTCCTCTGTTTCTCCAACACACAGCTTCCTCACACCTGCCTGGTTATATGCAGGGTCTGATTACCTCTGCTTCTCCAACACACAGCTTCCTCACATCTGCCTGGTTATATACAGGGTCTGACTTCCTCTGCTTCACCAACACACGGCTTCCTCACACATGCCTGGTTATATGCAGGGTCTGACTTCCTCTGCTTTTACAATGCACCGCTTCCTCACATCTGCCTAGTTATATGCAGTATCTGACTACCTCTGTTTCTCCAACACACAGCTTCCTCACACCAGGCAGATGTGAGAAAGCTGTGTGTTGGAGAGGCAGGTTCTCACTTCCTCTGCCTCTCCAACACACGGCTTCCTCACATCTGCTTGGTTATATACAGGGTCTGACTTCCTCTACTTCTCCAACACACAGCTTCCTCACATCTGCCTGGTTATATCATATGCAGGATCTGATTTCCTCTGTTTCTCCAACACACGGGTTCCTCACATCTGCTTGGTTATATACAGGGTCTGACTACCTCTGCTTCCCCAACACACAGCTTCCTCACATCTGCCTAGTTATATGCAGGGTCTGACTTCCTCTGCTTCTCCAACACACACCTACCTTCCTCCCATCTGCCTGGTTATATGCAGGGTCTGACTTCCTCTGCTTCTACAGCGCACAGCTTCCTCTCATCTGCCTAGTTATATGCAGGGTCTCACTTCCTCTTCTTCTCTAACACACAGCTTCCTCACACCTGCCTGGTTATTTGCAGGGTCTGACTTCCTCTGCATCTCCAACACACAGCTTCCTCCCATCTATCTGGTTATATACAGGTTCTCACTTCTTCTGCCTTTGCAGGGTCTGACTACCTCTGCTTCCCCAACACACAGCTTCATCAACACACAGCTTCCTCCCATCTATCTGGTTATATACAGGTTCTCACTTCCTCTGCCTCTCCAACACACAGCTTCCTCACATCTGCCTGGTTATATGCAGGGTCTGACTTCCTCTGCTTCTCCAACACACAGCTTGCTCACATCTGCCTGGTTATATGCAGGGGCTGACTACATCTGTTTCTCCAACACACAGCTTCCTCCCATCTGTCTGGTTATATACAGGTTCTCACTTTCTCTGCCTCTCCAACACATGGCTTCCTCACACCTGCCTGGTTATATGCAGGGTCTGAGTACCTCAGCTTCTCCAGCGCAAAGTTTCCTCAACACACTGCTTCCTCCCATCTGTCTGGTTATATACAGGTTCTCACTTCCTCTGCCTCTCCAACACACGGCTTCCTCACATCTGCCTGATTATACACAGGGTCTCACTTCCTCTCCTTCAAAATGCACCAAGGGCCTGATGTTTGCAAACCTGAAGGTTTACGTACATCTCTGATTGTTAGAGATTGGCACTGTGGCACATGCACAGGACCTATAATGTGTATGCGCCGGTCTCCTTATGCAAGATTGCCCCAGTCGCCCCTTAGCCGTAACATGATTGACATGCTGCAGCGTCTGAGGGGCTGAATGGGGGCAGCGATGGAAACTGTTCTACAAAACATTTTGTAGGTGTGCGGAAGCCAGACTCTGTGATGGGGATCTGAGGATGCATCCTCGGACATAGCACCCAGATCAGCGCTGCATGCAGGAGGCGTATTTTTACAACAGGTGCCTCCTGCTGCATGCGCCTACTGTATTTGGACGCAGCAACTATGCTTACTGCGTCCATCGCTGACTCTGGCCCAAAGTCATTTGTCATTTCTGTCTGTGTTTTTGGTAGATATTTGCTGCCACCTGGTGGTCCTCTTCTGAATGTAATCTTTACAATATGTCTCTGCTCTAAATGAGTTTAAATATTCCTTCCATATTGTGTGGTCTGTACTCTGAATGCTTCCTCTACTGTTTGCGGTTGGTCTGAAAGAAGCTCTGCTCTTCCTATTGTGGAGATGATAACCTCTTCTTCCCAGGAAGACTTCGCTCCTCCTGAGGACGATGGTCCAGTTACCTTTCTTTTGATCCAACTGTTACTGATACAGTATCGTCAGACAGATATTATTTCAGACTAGCGGCAGATTTCACCCCTCCCCAAACCATCAGTGAAGTAAACCAGTGTTTCTGTGCAATGGGTGTTTTCCCTAGTAGTGGATTCCCATTTTAAGCGTTAGCTTCTAGTCAAACGCCATACAGGCAGCTCCAGTTCCAGAGTGAGGTGATTTCTTCCACCTGGGACTGCCAGTCCAGAAAGCAATTAGCAGAGGGCACTCTTCCAAGAGAAAGACACTCTGCCGCCTTTCTGTCAGCCTTACCTGATCTAGGGGCTGCAGCCTATGTAGTCTCTAGAAGCTAATGTTTGAGCAGATGCGCCAGTCGAGGTGCCTGCAATATCCATTGCGCAATACTGACAGTGGTCTCTTATAGAGACGCAGAGTTGCTTATAATTACATAGAAGGCCATATTCAGATGGATAATCTGCCCCTTCCACATACCTCCCAACTGTCCCGATTTTCGTGGGACAGTCCCGCTGTCCCACCCGCGGGCCGCAGTGTCCCACGGCTGGGGGGGGGGGCAGTTGGGAGTCTCTGTCTCTCGCTGCCCTGCTTAGCAGAGCAGCAGCAGCAGTGAATAGACGCTGCGCGCATGCGCACAGCATCTATTCACTGGAGACAGGAGGAGAGGGGGCATGCCAGCGGCTCACAGAGCGCTGGGCATGCCCCCTCAGTGACGAAAACGGGTGCGGGGCTCGCGATCACGGGTCCTCCCGTGAAGCCATGCCCCCTTTTCATAGGCCGCGCACCCTTTTCGTGAGCGTGGCTTCGCCGCGCGTGTGTTCCTCTTTCTCCTAGTGAAAAATTGGGAGGTATGCCTACCATAGGGCTGGAGCAAGTTTTGATGGTGCAACTGATGGTACATCTCTAGATGCAGTAAGTGGTACATCAGGGTCTTTGGGCACCAAAAGTGTGCGTCTCAGTCCTTGCACATATGGATGCACAGATGTATACCAGGGAAGGGCTTTTTAGCTGCATTAGTATAAAGTCACTACCACTGCAGTGAGCCCTTCTGCCCCAGTCCGACACTGCCTCCTTCTCTGGGAAATTGCTTACTTTGATTCTCAGCAAGTACAGTATTCACAATCACAGGCTGCCTAAATCTAACCAGGACATACTGCCAGCTCTCCCTGAATCTTGGGGAGACTCCTTGAAATTAGTGATGTGCACCGGAAATTTTTCGGGTTTTGTGTTTTGGTTTTGGGTTCGGTTCCGCGGCCGTGTTTTGGGTTCGGACGCGTTTTGGCAAAACCTCACCGAAATTTTTTTGTCGGATTCGGGTGTGTTTTGGATTCGGGTGTTTTTTTCAAAAAACCCTAAAAAACAGCTTAAATCATAGAATTTGGGGGTCATTTTGATCCCATAGTATTATTAACCTCAATAACCATAATTTCCACTCATTTTCAGTCTATTCTGAACACCTCACATCTCACAATATTATTTTTAGTCCTAAAATTTGCACCGAGGTCGCTGGATGGCTAAGCTAAACGACCCAAGTGGCCGACACAAACACCTGGCCCATCTAGGAGTGGCACTGCAGTGTCAGACAGGATGGCCCTTCAAAAAAATTGTCCCCAAACAGCACATGATGCAAAGAAAAAAGAGGCGCAATGAGGTAGCTGTGTGACTAAGATAAGCGACCCAAGTGGCCGACACAAACATCTGGCCCATCTAGGAGTGGCACTGCAGTGTCACGCAGGATGGCCCTTCAAAAAATACTCCCCAAACAGCACATGACGCAAAGAAAAAAAGAGGCGCAATGAGGTAGCTGTGTGACTAAGCTAAGCGACCCTAGTGGCCGACACAAACACCTGGCCCATCTAGGAGTGGCACTGCAGTGTCACGCAGGATGGCCCTTCAAAAAAATACTCCCCAAACAGCACATGACGCAAAGAAAAAAAGAGGCGCAATGAGGTAGCTGTGTGACTAAGATAAGCGACCCAAGTGGCCGACACAAACATCTGGCCCATCTAGGAGTGGCACTGCAGTGTCACACAGGATGGCCCTTCAAAAAAATACTCCCCAAACAGCACATGACGCAAAGAAAAAAAGAGGCGCAATGAGGTAGCTGTGTGACTAAGCTAAGCGACCCTAGTGGCCGACACAAACACCTGGCCCATCTAGGAGTGGCACTGCAGTGTCACGCAGGATGGCCCTTCAAAAAAATACTCCCCAAACAGCACATGACGCAAAGAAAAAAAGAGGCGCAATGAGGTAGCTGTGTGACTAAGCTAAGCGACCCTAGTGGATGACACAAACACCTGGCCCATCTAGGAATGGCACTGCAGTGTCAGACAGGATGGCCCTTCAAAAAAATTGTCCCCAAACAGCACATGACGCAAAGAAAAAAAGAGGCGCAATGAGGTAGCTGTGTGACTAAGATAAGCGACCCAAGTGGCCGACACAAACATCTGGCCCATCTAGGAGTGTCACTGCAGTGTCACGCAGGATGGCCCTTCAAAAAAATACTCCCCAAACAGCACATGACGCAAAGAAAAAAAGAGGCGCAATGAGGTAGCTGTGTGACTAAGCTAAGCGACCCTAGTGGCCGACACAAACACCTGGCCCATCTAGGAGTGGCACTGCAGTGTCATGCAGGATTGCCCTTCAAAAAAATACTCCCCAAACAGCACATGATGCAAAGAAAAATGAAAGAAAAAAGAGGAAAGTCAGGCATCGCAACCGACACAATTGGACTCTCCTTTGGGATTTGTGATTTCGAAGAACGCACAGTTCTTTGCTGTGCTTTTGCCAGCTTAAGTCTTTTCTTTTTTCTAGCGAGAGGATGAGTGCTTCCATCCTCATGTGAAGCTGAACCACTAGCCATGAACATAGGCCAGGGCCTCAGCCGTTCCTTGCCACTCCGTGTCGTAAATGGCATATTGGCAAGTTTACGCTTCTCCTCAGACGCTTTTAATTTTGATTTTTGGGTCATTTTACTGATCTTTTGTGTTTTGGATTTTACATGCTCTGTACTATGACATTGGGCATCGGTCTTGGCAGACGACGTTGATGGCATTTCATCGTCTCGGCCATGACTAGTGGCAGCAGCTTCAGCACGAGGTGGAAGTGGATCTTGATCTTTCCCTATTTTTTTAACCTCCACATTTTTGTTCTCCATAGTTTAATGCGCACAACTAAAAGGCACCACAGGTATACAATGTAGATGGATGGATAGTATACTTATTATTATTAATGGATGACGAGTGACTGACGACACAGAGGTAGGTACAGCAGTGGCCTACCGTACTGCTATATACAGTATAATGGACCTGGTGGACACTGTCAGCAGACTGCTAAACTAGTACTACTAGTATAAAAAAAAAAAGCCACCACAGGTATACAATGTAGATGGATGGTAGTATACTTATGGACGATGAGTGACGACACAGAGGTAGGTACAGCAGTGGCCTACCGTACTGCTATATACAGTATAATGGACCTGGTGGACACTGTCAGCAGACTGCTAAACTAGTACTACTAGTATAAAAAAAAAAGCCACCACAGGTATACAATGTAGATGGATAGATAGTATACTTATGGACGACGAGTGACGACACAGAGGTAGGTACAGCAGTGGCCTACCGTACTGCTATTTACAGTATAATGGACCTGGTGGACACTGTCAGCAGACTGCTAAACTAGTACTACTAGTATAAAAAAAAAGCCACCACAGGTATACAATGTAGATGGATGGATAGTATACTTATGGACGACGAGTGACGACACAGAGGTAGGTACAGCAGTGGCCTACCGTACTGCTATATACAGTATAATGGACCTGGTGGACACTGTCAGCAGACTGCTAAACTAGTACTACTAGTATAAAGAAAAAAAGCCACCACAGGTATACAATGTAGATGGATGGATAGTATACTTATTATTATTAATGGATGACGAGTGACTGACGACACAGAGGTAGGTACAGCAGTGGCCTACCGTACTGCTATATACAGTATAATGGACCTGGTGGACACTGTCAGCAGACTGCTAAACTAGTACTACTAGTATAAAGAAAAAAAGCCACCACAGGTATACAATGTAGATGGATGGATAGTATACTTATTATTATTAATGGATGACGAGTGACTGACGATACAGAGGTAGGTACAGCAGTGGCCTACCGTACTGCTATATACAGTATAATGGACCTGGTGGACACTGTCAGCAGACTGCTAAACTAGTACTACTAGTATAAAGAAAAAAAGCCACCACAGGTATACAATGTAGATGGATGGATAGTATACTTATTATTATTAATGGATGATGAGTGACTGACGACACAGAGGTAGGTACAGCAGTGGCCTACCGTACTGCTATATACAGTATAATGGACCTGGTGGACACTGTCAGCAGACTGCTAAACTAGTACTACTAGTATAAAGAAAAAAAGCCACCACAGGTATACAATGTAGATGGATGGATAGTATACTTATTATTATTAATGGATGACGAGTGACTGACGATACAGAGGTAGGTACAGCAGTGGCCTACCGTACTGCTATATACAGTATAATGGACCTGGTGGACACTGTCAGCAGACTGCTAAACTAGTACTACTAGTATAAAAAAAAAAGCCACCACAGGTATACAATGTAGAGGGATGGATAGTATACTTATGGACGACGAGTGACGACACAGAGGTAGGTACAGCAGTGGCCTACCGTACTGCTATATACAGTATAATGGACCTGGTGGACACTGTCAGCAGACTGCTAAACTAGTACTACTAGTATAAAAAAAAAGCCACCACAGGTATACAATGTAGATGGATGGATAGTATACTTATGGACGACGAGTGACGACACAGAGGTAGGTACAGCAGTGGCCTACCGTACTGCTATATACAGTATAATGGACCTGGTGGACACTGTCAGCAGACTGCTAAACTAGTGCAACTAGTATAAAGAAAAAAAGCCACCACAGGTATACAATGTAGACGGATGGATAGTATACTTAAATTTCTTATGGACGACGAGTGACGACACAGAGATAGGTACAGCAGTGGCCTACCGTACTGCTATATACAGTATAATGGACCTGGTGGACACTGTCAGCAGACTGCTAAACTAGTACTACTAGTATAAAGAAAAAAAGCCACCACAGGTATACAATGTAGATGGATGGATAGTAACCTCATTATTATTAATGGATGACGAGTGACTGACGACACAGAGGTAGGTACAGCAGTGGCCTACCGTACTGCTATATACAGTATAATGGACCTGGTGGACACTGTCAGCAGACTGCTAAACTAGTACTACTAGTATAAAAAAAAAAGCCACCACAGGTATACAATGTAGATGGATGGTAGTATACTTATGGACGATGAGTGACGACACAGAGGTAGGTACAGCAGTGGCCTACCGTACTGCTATATACAGTATAATGGACCTGGTGGACACTGTCAGCAGACTGCTAAACTAGTACTACTAGTATAAAAAAAAAAGCCACCACAGGTATACAATGTAGATGGATAGATAGTATACTTATGGACGACGAGTGACGACACAGAGGTAGGTACAGCAGTGGCCTACCGTACTGCTATTTACAGTATAATGGACCTGGTGGACACTGTCAGCAGACTGCTAAACTAGTACTACTAGTATAAAAAAAAAGCCACCACAGGTATACAATGTAGATGGATGGATAGTATACTTATGGACGACGAGTGACGACACAGAGGTAGGTACAGCAGTGGCCTACCGTACTGCTATATACAGTATAATGGACCTGGTGGACACTGTCAGCAGACTGCTAAACTAGTACTACTAGTATAAAGAAAAAAAGCCACCACAGGTATACAATGTAGATGGATGGATAGTATACTTATTATTATTAATGGATGACGAGTGACTGACGACACAGAGGTAGGTACAGCAGTGGCCTACCGTACTGCTATATACAGTATAATGGACCTGGTGGACACTGTCAGCAGACTGCTAAACTAGTACTACTAGTATAAAGAAAAAAAGCCACCACAGGTATACAATGTAGATGGATGGATAGTATACTTATTATTATTAATGGATGACGAGTGACTGACGATACAGAGGTAGGTACAGCAGTGGCCTACCGTACTGCTATATACAGTATAATGGACCTGGTGGACACTGTCAGCAGACTGCTAAACTAGTACTACTAGTATAAAGAAAAAAAGCCACCACAGGTATACAATGTAGATGGATGGATAGTATACTTATTATTATTAATGGATGATGAGTGACTGACGACACAGAGGTAGGTACAGCAGTGGCCTACCGTACTGCTATATACAGTATAATGGACCTGGTGGACACTGTCAGCAGACTGCTAAACTAGTACTACTAGTATAAAGAAAAAAAGCCACCACAGGTATACAATGTAGATGGATGGATAGTATACTTATTATTATTAATGGATGACGAGTGACTGACGATACAGAGGTAGGTACAGCAGTGGCCTACCGTACTGCTATATACAGTATAATGGACCTGGTGGACACTGTCAGCAGACTGCTAAACTAGTACTACTAGTATAAAAAAAAAAGCCACCACAGGTATACAATGTAGAGGGATGGATAGTATACTTATGGACGACGAGTGACGACACAGAGGTAGGTACAGCAGTGGCCTACCGTACTGCTATATACAGTATAATGGACCTGGTGGACACTGTCAGCAGACTGCTAAACTAGTACTACTAGTATAAAAAAAAAGCCACCACAGGTATACAATGTAGATGGATGGATAGTATACTTATGGACGACGAGTGACGACACAGAGGTAGGTACAGCAGTGGCCTACCGTACTGCTATATACAGTATAATGGACCTGGTGGACACTGTCAGCAGACTGCTAAACTAGTGCAACTAGTATAAAGAAAAAAAGCCACCACAGGTATACAATGTAGACGGATGGATAGTATACTTAAATTTCTTATGGACGACGAGTGACGACACAGAGATAGGTACAGCAGTGGCCTACCGTACTGCTATATACAGTATAATGGACCTGGTGGACACTGTCAGCAGACTGCTAAACTAGTACTACTAGTATAAAGAAAAAAAGCCACCACAGGTATACAATGTAGATGGATGGATAGTAACCTCATTATTATTAATGGATGACGAGTGACTGACGACACAGAGGTAGGTACAGCAGTGGCCTACCGTACTGCTATATACAGTATAATGGACCTGGTGGACACTGTCAGCAGACTGCTAAACTAGTACTACTAGTATAAAAAAAAAAGCCACCACAGGTATACAATGTAGATTGATGGATAGTATACTTATGGATGACGAGTGACGACACAGAGGTAGGTACAGCAGTGGCCTACCGTACTGCTATATACAGTAAAATGGACCTGGTGGACACTGTCAGCAGACTGCTAAACTAGTACTACTAGTATAAAGATAAAAGCCACCACAGGTATACAATGTAGCTGGATGGATAGTATACTTATTATTATTAATGGATGACGAGTGACTGACGACACAGAGGTAGGTACAGCAGTGGCCTACCGTACTGCTATATACAGTATAATGGACCTGGTGGACACTGTCAGCAGACTGCTAAACTAGTACTACTAGTATAAAAAAAAAAGACACCACAGGTATACAATGTAGATGGATGGATAGTATACTTATGGACGACGAGTGACGACACAGAGGTAGGTACAACAGTGGCCTACCGTACTGCTATATACAGTATAATGGACCTGGTGGACACTGTCAGCAGACTGCAAAACTAGTACTACTAGTATAAAAAAAAAGCCACCACAGGTATACAATGTAGATGGATGGATAGTATACTTATGGACGACGAGTGACGACACAGAGGTAGGTACAGCAGTGGCCTACCGTACTGCTATATACAGTATAATGGACCTGGTGGACACTGTCAGCAGACTGCTAAACTAGTACTACTAGTATAAAAAAAAAAAGCCACCACAGGTATACAATGTAGATGGATGGATAGTATACTTATGGACGACGAGTGACGACACAGAGGTAGGTACAGCAGTGGCCTACCGTACTGCTATATACAGTATAATGGACCTGGTGGACACTGTCAGCAGACTGCTAAACTAGTATAAAAAAAAGCCACCACAGGAGTGTTTTTCAGGCAGACAAACGTATACTGGTGGTCACTGTCAGCAAAACTGTGCACTGTACTCCTGCTATAGCTGCTCCCCAGTCCCCACAATTAAGCAGTGTGAGCACTCAGCACAGATATATCATGCAGCACACTGAGCACAGATATGGTATGGAGCGTTTTTTTCAGGCAGAGAACGAATAAAAAAAAACTGGTGGTCACTATCAGCAAAACTCTGCACTCTACTCCGAGTCCTAACAGCTGCTCCCCAATCCTCCCCACAATTAGTAATAAAACAAGCAATCAACTGTCTCTTCTACAATTATAAACGGAGAGGACGCCAGCCACGTCCTCTCCCTATCAATCTCAATGCACGTGTGAAAATGGCGGCGACGCGCGGCTGCTTATATAGAATCCGAATCTCGCGAGAATCCGACAGCGGGATGATGACGTTCGGGCTCGCTCGGGTTAGCCGAGCAAGGCGGGAGGATCCGAGTCTGCTCGGACCCATGTAAAAAAGGTAAAGCTCGGGTGGGTTCGGTTTCTCGGAAACCGAACCCGCTCATCACTACTTGAAATGGCAGCAAATTCCCTGACTCCTTGAAGCCTCTAGCAATCTCCCTGATTGCATCTTCCCCCCATTATGTAGCTGTGTGCACAGCACGGGATCCGGTCTCTAGATCAACAGTAACTAGGTCGACCACTATTGGTCGACAGTAACTAGGTTGACAGGGTCTCTAGGTCGACATGGTGTAGGTCGACAGGTCAAAAGGTTGACATGAGTTTTTCACAATTTTTATCTTTTTTTGACCTTTTTTATACTTAACGATCCATGTGGACTACGACTGGGAACAGTAACCTGTGCCGAGCGCAGCGGTAGCAGAGCGAGGCACCTTGCGAGGGGACACGGTGCACTAATTGGGGTTCCCGGTCACTGAACAGAGAAAACGACACCAAAAAAACATTAAAAACTCATGTCGGCCTAGACCATATCGACCTAGAGACCCTGTCGACCTAGTTACTGTCGACCAATAGTGGTCGACCCAGTTACTGTCGACCTTGCATACCACACCCGCACAGCACAACACAGATACAAACAAATTCACACTCAGTTTTCTCCCACTATGGGGGTAATTTCAAGTTGATCGCACCAGGAAATTTTTTAGCAGTTGGGCAAAACCATGTGCACTGCAAGGGGGGCAGATATAACATGTGCTGAGACAGTTAGATTTGGGTGGGTTATTTTGTTTCTGTGCAGGGTAAATATTGGCTGCTTTATTTTTACACTGCAAATTAGATTGCAGATTGAACACACCCCACACAAATCTAACTCTCTCTGCACATGTTATATCTGCCTCCCCTTCAGTGCACATGGTTTTGCCCAACTGCTAACAAAATTTCCTGCTGCGATCAACTGCAGGGGGGGGGGGGGGGGCAGATATAACATGTGCAGAGAGAGTTAGATTTGGGTGGGTTATTTTGTTTCTGTGCAAGGTAAATACTGGCTGTTTTATTATTACACTGCAATTTAGATTTCAGTTTGGACACACCCCACCCTAATCTAACTCTCTCTGCACATGTTATATCTGCCCCCCCCCCCCCCCCCCCCGCAGTGCACATGGTTTTGCCCAACTGCTAACAAATTTGCTGCTGCAATCAATTCTGAATTAGGCCGGTAATGCATTTGTTTTGCAAGAGGCATTGGGGGGGTCATTCCGAGTTGATCGCTAGCTGCCGTTGTTCGCAGCGCAGCGATCAGGCTACAAATCTGCATTTCTGCGCACGTGTATGCACCGCAATGCGCAGGCGCGTCGTACAGGTACAATGAGCATTGTGGGTTTGCACAGAGTCTAACGAACATTCCTGTCGAACGGCTGAACGCAGGAAGATTGACATGAAGTGGACGTTTCTGGGTAGCAACTAACCGTTTTCCAAATAATTTTTATTCATGGGATCACAAATACAAACAGATACCAACAGATAGTGGTTTCAACAAATTACATTGCAAGTATAACATAACCTTTGGTGATTATACAGATGATTGAAAAAAAAACAGTGACCCATTTTTGACCCAGAAAACGGGTGGTATAAAATAGAAAAAAGGCCAGTCAGTAGCGCAGCTAACCGACTAACATTAAAGAGTAAGAGTAGAAGAAGGTCGGAAAGAAAAAAGACAGGGAAGAAGAGAAAAAAAGAAGAGAAATGGACAAAATAGAATAGAATAGAATAGAATCCCCGGGAGGGTCTCAACAAATATGGCACGGGGTATCACAAATTAAAGGGTGAAGGGGCATGCTGGGTAGCCAACCATGGACTCCAAATTTTCTCGAATGACTTAGGGGAGCAGTTTATGATGCTAGTCATGTAGTCCATGCGGTAAACGTACCAAATACGGGCAATTATAGATTGCATGGAAGGCGGGATAGGGTTTTTCCAATCTGCAGCTAGTTGACATGTTGTTGCGGATACTATATGACGCAACAATTTATTTTTACATTTTGTTAGTGTTGGTAGGTTTAAGGGGAGGAGAATGTATTTAGGGTCAGACGGAATAGAAATCTGCAACAAGCTAGATATAAAGTTAATTCATACTTGCCTACCTGACCCTCTCCATGAGGGAGAAAATGCTCTGTTCCTGGACTTTCCTGGTAATGTATGATTGCCATCACCTGTGGTGAGCTAGGTAATTGATAAGAAAGGTGTTTCACCACAGGTGACGGCAATCATACATTACCAGGAAAGTCCAGGAACAGAGCATTTTCTCCTTCATGGAGAGGGTCAGGTAGGCAAGTATGAGTTAATTACTTCCCTCCACATATGCACTATTTTAGGACATGACCACCATATGTGTAGGAAAGAGCCCTCTGCGCCACATCCTCTCCAGCATCTATCCGACGTATCCGGGTACATTTTGCACAAGCGAGATGGTACATAATACCATCTATATAATAATTTATAGACATTCTCTTTGATTCTAATGCAGATGGAACTAGACGCCGCGTTACCCCAGGCCTCAGGCCACTCCTCATCATCCAAGGCCGAGCCTAGGTCCGTTTCCCATGCTCTCTCATGAGGATCTTGCTGAGAGGGAGTGTCCCCAGTGAGAGTAGTATATAAGAGGGAAATTAGGCCTTTGGTCGAGTGGCGTCTGAAACATATAGTCTCAAACGTGGTCAGGGGTCTACTAGAGAGGACGCAGCCCATTGAGGAGTGAAAATGTCTAAGTTGTAAAAATTGATAAAAATATCTAGAGGGAATATCAATAGTTTCTTGAATCTGAGAAAACTGTGGAAAACTAGTATCCCTGGTAATATCATTCAGATATAAAATACCTCTATCTTGCCAAGGAGCAAACAGTGATTTATTTGTACCAGGAGGGAATGCAGGGTTGTGTAATATTGGGATAATAGGGGATGGGGCCAAGCCATATTTCCTATTGGCAAAGTCCCAAATCGTTAGTGAGCGGGAGACTGTGGGATGGGATGCTATAGTCCTGGGGCGGCAGGATTTCGAAAGCCAGAGAAGAGAAGAGAGAGTAGAAAGACCCACTTCAGCGGCCTCTATAGATACCCAGACCCTTCTAGATTCGGGGTTGCACCATTATACGCAGTGTGAGAGCTGTGTGGCTAAATAATATCTTCTAAAATCTGGGATGCCTAGGCCGCCACTAAATGTGGGGCGCTGTAAAAGTTTTAATCGGACACGGGGACGCTTATTCACCCATATGAATTGTGATTTATGGAATTGTAAGAATTTAAAAACAGATGGAGGGATAAATATCGGGAGGGTCTGGAATAGGTAAAGTATCCGAGGGAGCACGTTCATCTTCACTGAGTTTACCCTACCTATTCAGGAGATAAAGAGGCTAGACCAAGAAGACAAGTCCAATTTGATTCGATCTAAAAGCCTAGGGAAATTAGCTTGGTAAAGTTGATGATGGCTATGCGTTAGAAAAAATAAGAATTTACTTACCGATAATTCTATTTCTCATAGTCCGTAGTGGATGCTGGGGACTCCGTAAGGACCATGGGGAATAGCGGCTCCGCAGGAGACTGGGCACATCTAAAGAAAGCTTTAGGACTAACTGGTGTGCACTGGCTCCTCCCCCTATGACCCTCCTCCAAGCCTCAGTTAGGATACTGTGCCCGGACGAGCGTACACAATAAGGAAGGATTTTGAATCCCGGGTAAGACTCATACCAGCCACACCAATCACACCGTATAACTTGTGATCTGAACCCAGTTAACAGTATGATAACAGAGGAGCCTCTGAAAAGATGGCTCCCAACAATAATAACCCGATTTTTGTAACAATAACTATGTACAAGTATTGCAGACAATCCGCACTTGGGATGGGCGCCCAGCATCCACTACGGACTATGAGAAATAGAATTATCGGTAAGTAAATTCTTATTTTCTCTAACGTCCTAAGTGGATGCTGGGGACTCCGTAAGGACCATGGGGATTGTACCAAAGCTCCCAAACGGGCGGGAGAGTGCGGATGACTCTGCAGCACCGAATGAGAGAACTCCAGGTCCTCCTCAGCCAGGGTATCAAATTTGTAGAATTTTAGCAAACGTGTTTGCCCCTGACCAAGTAGCTGCTCGGCAAAGTTGTAAAGCCGAGACCCCTCGGGCAGCCGCCCAAGATGAGCCCACTTTCCTTGTGGAACGGGCTTTTACAGATTTTAGCTGTGGCAGGCCTGCCACAGAATGTGCAAGCTGAATTGTACTACAAATCCAACGAGCAATAGTCTGCTTAGAAGCAGGAGCACCCAGCTTGTTGGGTGCATACAGGATAAACAGCGAGTCAGATTTCCTGACTCCAGCCGTCCTGGAAATATTTTCAGGGCCCTGACAACATCCAGCAACTTGGATTCCTCCAAGTCCCTAGTAGCCGCAGGCACCACAATAGGTTGGTTAAGGTGAAAACGCTGGAACCACCTTAGGGAGAAACTGAGGAAGAGTCCTCAATTCCGCCCTGTCCGAATGGAAAATCAGATAAGGGCTTTTACAGGATAAAGCCGCCAATTCTGACGCGCGCCTGGCCCAGGCCAGGGCCAACAGCATGACCACTTTCCATGTGAGATATTTTAACTCCACAGATTTAAGTGGTTCAAACCAATGTGACTTTTGGAACCCAAACTACATTGAGATCCCAAATTGCCACTGGAGGCACAAAAGGAGGCTGTATATGCAGTACCCCTTTTACAAACGTCTAAACTTCAGGGACTGAAGCTAGTTCTTTTTTGGAAGAAAATTGACAGGGCCGAAATCTGAACCTTAATGGACCCCAATTTCAGGCCCATAGACACTCCTGTTTGCAGGAAATGTAGGAATCGACCCAGTTGAATTTCCTCCGTCGGGCCTTACTGGCCTCGCACTACGCAACATATTTTCGCCAATTGCGGTGATAATGTTTTTGCGGTTACATCCTTCCTGGCTTTAGATCAGGATATGGATGACTTCATCCGGAATGCCTTTTTTCCTGTTCAACCGGCATGCCGTCAAACGCAGCCGCGGTAAGTCTTGGAACAGACAGGGTCCTTGCTGGAGCAGGTCCCTTCTTAGAGGTAGAGGCCACGGATCCTCCGTGAGCATCTCTTGAAGTTCCGGTTACCAAGTCCTTCTTGGCCAATCCGGAGCCACGAATATAGTGCTTTCTCCTCTCCATCTTATCAATCTCAGTACCTTGGGTATGAGAGGCAGAGGAGGGAACACATACACTGACTGGTACACCCACGGTGTTACCAGAGCATCTACAACTATTGCCTGAGGGTCTCTTGACCTGGCGCAATACCTGTCGAGTTTTTTAATCATGTGGACGACTTCTGGGTGAAGTCCCCACTCTCCCGGGTGGAGGTCGTGCTGAGGAAGTCTGCTTCCCAGTTGTCCACTCCCGGAATGAATACTGTTGACAGTGCTATCACATGATTTTCCGCCCAGCGAAGAATCCCTGCAGCTTCTGCCATTGCCCTCCTGCTTCTTGTGCCACCCTGTCTGTTTACGTGGGTGACTGCCATGATGTTGTCTGACTGGATCAACACCGGCTGACCTTGAAGCAGAGGTCTTGCTAAGCTTAGAGCATTGTAAATGGCCCGTAGCTTCAGGATATTTATGTGAAGTGATGTATCCAGGCTTGACCCTAAGCCCTGGATATTCCTTCCCTGTGTGACTGCTCCCCAGCCTCGCAGGCTGGCATCCGTGGTCACCAGGACCCAGTCCTGAATGCCGAATCTGCGGCCCTCTAGAAGATGAGCACTCTGCAACCACCACAGGATGGATACCCTTGTCCTTGGTGACAGGGTTATCCGCTGATGTATCTGAAAATGCGACCCGGACCATTTGTCCAGTAGGTTCCACTGGAAAGTTCTTGCGTGGAATCTAACGAATGGGATTGCTTCGTAGGAAGCCACCATTTTTACCCAGAACCCTTGTGCATTGATGCACTGAGACTTGGTTCGGTTTTAGGAGGTTCCTGACTAGCTCGGATAACTCCCTGGCTTTCTCTTCCGGGAGAAACACCTTTTTTTCTGGACTGTGTCCAGGAACATCCCTAGGAAACAGAAGACAAGTCGTCGGAACCAGCTGCGATTTTGGAATATTGAGAATCCAATCGTGCTGCCGCAACACTACCTGAGATAGTGCTACACCGACTTCCAACTGTTCCCTGGATCTTACCCTTATCAGGGAATCGTCCAAGTAAGGGATAACTAAAATTCCCTTCCTTCGAAGGGATATCATTTCGGCCATTACCTTGGTAAAGACCCGGGGTGCCGTGGACCATCCCTACGGCAGCGTCTGAACTGATAGTGACAGTTCTGTACCATAACCTGAGGTACCCTTGGTGAGAAGGGTAAATTTTGACATGAAGGTAAGCATCCTTGATGTCCCGAGACATCATGTAGTCCCCTTCTTCCAGGTTCGCAATCACTGCTCTGAGTGACTCAATCTTGAATTTGAACCTCTGTATGTAAGTGTTCAAAGATTTTAGATTTTAGATTTAGATTTAGAATCGGTCTCACCGAGCCGTCTGGCTTCGGTACCACAATAGTGTGGAATAATACCCCGTTCCCTGTTGCAGGAGGGGTACCTTGATTATCACCTGCTGGGAATACAGCTTGTGAATGGCTTCCAAAACTGCCTCCCTGTCAGAGGGAGACGTCAGTAAAGCCGACTTTTGGAAACGGCGAGGGGGAGACGTCTCGAATTCCAATATGTACCCTTGAGATATTACCTGAAGGATCCAGGGGTCTACTTGCGAGTGAGCCCACTGCGCACTGAAATTCATTGAGAACGGGCCCCCACCGTGCCTGAGCTCGTAAGGCCCTAGCGTCATACTGAGGGCTTGGCAGAGGCGGGAAAGGGTTTCTGTTCCTGGGAACTGGCTAATCTCTTCAGCCTTTTTCCTCTCCCTCTGTCACGAGCAGAAAAGAGGAACCTTTTGTCCGCTTGCCAACAAAGGACTGCGCCTGATAATACGGCGTCTTATTTTGAGAGGCGACCTGGGGTACAAACGTGGATTTCCCAGTTGTTGCCGTGGCCACCAGGTCTAAAAGACCGACCCCAAATGTCCCTTTTTAAAGGCAATACTTCCAAATGCCGTTTGGAATCCGCATCACCTGACCATTTTACTGGTAGAATTGGACAACGCACTTATACTTGATGCCAGTCGGCAAATATTCCGCTGTGCATCATGCATATATAGAAATGCATCTTTTAAATGCTCTATAGGCAATAATATACTATCCTTATCTAGGATATCAATATTTCCAGTCAGGGAATCCGACCATGCCAACCCAGCACTGCACCTCCAGGCTGAGGCGATTGCTGGTCGCAGTATAACACCGGTATGTGTGTGAATACATTTTTGGAAACCCTCCTGCTTTCTATCAGCAGGATCCTTAAGGGCTGCCATCTCATGAGAGGGTAGAGCCCTTGTTCTTACAAGCGTGTGAGCGCCTTATCCCCCCTAGGGGGTGTTTCCCAACGCACCCTAACCTCTGGCGGGAAAGGGTATACACCAATACTTTTTAAGAAATTATCAATTGTTATCGGGGGGAAACCCACGCATCATCACACACCTCATTTTATTTCTCAGATTCAGGAAAACTACAGGTAGTTTTTCCCTCACCGAACATAACACCCCTTTTTGGTGGTACTCGTATTCTCAGAAATGTATAAAACATTTTCCATTGTCTCAATCATGTAACGTGTGGCCCTACTGGAAATCACGGTTGTCTCTTCACCGTCGACACAGGAGTCAGTATCCGTGTCGGCGTCTGTATCTGCCATCTGAGGTAACGGGCGCTTTAGAGCCCCTGACGGCCTATGAGACGTCTGGACAGGCACAAGCTGAGTAGCCGGCTGTCTCATGTCAACCACTGTTTTTTTATACAGAGCTGACACTGTCACGTAATTTTCAACAGTACATCCACTCAGGTGTCGACCCCCTAGGTGGTGACATCACTGTTACAGACACTCTGCTCCGTCTCCACATCATTTTTCTCCTCATACATGTCGACACAAACGTACCGACACACAGCACACACACAGGGAATGCTCTGATAGAGGACAGGACCCCACTAGCCCTTTGGGGAGACAGAGGGAGAGTATGCCAGCACACACCAGAGCGCTATATATATATACAGGGATAACCTTATATAAGTGTTTTTCCCCTTATAGCTGCTGTATGTTTTAATACTGCGCCTAATTAGTGCCCCCCTCTCTTTTTTTAACCCTTTCTGTAGTGTAGTGACTGCAGGGAAGAGCCAGGGAGCTTCCCTCCAACTGAGCTGTGAGGGAAAATGGCGCCAGTGTGCTGAGGAGATAGGCTCCGCCCCCTTTTCGGCGGCCTTATCTCCCGTTTTTCTGTATATTCTGGCAGGGGTTAAATGCATCCATATAGCCCAGGAGCTATATGTGATGTATTTTTTGCCATGTAAGGTATTTTTATCATGTTTTATTGCGTCTCAGGGCGCCCCCCCCCCAGCGCCCTGCACCCTCAGTGACCGGAGTATGAAGTGTGCTGAGAGCAATGGCGCACAGCTGCAGTGCTGTGCGCTACCTTATTGAAGACAGGAACGTCTTCTGCCGCCGATTTTTCCGGACCTCTTCGCTCTTCTGGCTCTGTAAGGGGGCCGGCGGCGCGGCTCCGGGACCCATCCAGGCTGGGCCTGTGATTGTCCCTCTGGAGCTAATGACCAGTAGCCAAGAAGCCCAATCCACTCTGCACGCAGGTGAGTTCGCTTCTTCTCCCCTTAGTCCCTCGATGCAGTGAGCCTGTTGCCAGCAGGTCTCACTGAAAATAACAAACCTAAACTAAAACTTTCACTAAGAAGCTCAGGAGAGCCCCTAGTGTGCACCCTTCTCGTCGGGCACAGAAATCTAACTGAGGCTTGGAGGAGGGTCATAGGGGGAGGAGCCAGTGCACACCAGTTAGTCCTAAAACTTTCTTTAGATGTGCCCAGTCTCCTGCGGAGCCGCTATTCCCCATGGTCCTTACGGAGTCCCCAGCATCCACTTAGGATGTTAGAGAAATACCTAGGTATTTAATCTTTTGCTTGTGCCATTGAAATGGAAAGGAGTTTTCCAAAGAGAGCTTAATCGGGCCGGGGATATAAAAGTTCAATACTTCAGTCTTACTCGTATTAAGTTTATAACCTGAATGTTTAGAGTAGAGGTCTATCTCAGAAAGGAGTGGCTGTAACGACTGAGATGGGGATCCCAGAGATATTAGGACATCGTCTGCGTATAACGCAATTTTGTGTTCAGTAGGGCCCACCTGTACTCCAGCTATATCCACATTAGCTCGGATCCGTGCTGCCAGCGGTTCCATAACCAGGGCAAATAGCAATGGGGAAAGCGGGCATCCCTGTCTGGTGCCGTTAGTGATATTGAATGTGGAAGAGGTGAGGCGATTAACAGTACCCGTGGCAGTAGGGGATCTGTAAAGCGCTGAGACACCTTCTAGGAATTTGCCAGAAAAACCCATCCTCCGGAGTACTGAGAAAGCAAAGGGCCAGGAAATTCTGTCAAAAGCCTTCTCGGCATCTAATGCTAGCAACAACGAGGGTAGTTTCTGTTTATGGATAGAGTGGATCAAATCTATGGCTCTCCTGGTGGCCAGAAATGAAACCCACTTGGTCCGGGTGTATCAGTTGTGTAAGTAGGGGAGCTAAACGGTTGGCTAAGATTTTAGCGTATATCTTAAGATCTACGTTCAGCAAAGAAATCGGGCGATAGTTGGAACATTGTGTTGAATCCCTCTCTGGCTTCGGAATCACAATAATGTCAGATTGTACAGTCGCCGGCGCAAATGATGCTCCCTCTAAAACACTATTAAAGAGCGAGGTAAGATATGGAGCCAATTCCGTATGGAATGTTTTGTAATACTGAGCGGTAAAGCCATCTGGACCAGGGGCAGCTGATGACCGCATAGATTTGACAGCGGCAACCGTCTCTTCTAGCGATATATATTAGCATAAAGAAGAGAAATCTGTTGCTCTTTCAAACCCGGCAAGGGGGCACCCAACAAATATGAACATGCTCCCCCCGGACCATCGGAGGGAAGAGGGGGGGCAGGAAGATTATATAAGGAGCTATAATAGTTCCGAAATTCCTCCACCATCAATTTAGGATCATAAGTGAGTTCGTCTAACGTAGAAGAATGTAGTTTATCTATCAGTCCCATAGCTCGCTTACTTCTTAACTTATTAGCTAAAAGGCTATCTATTTTATTCGCTTTATCGTAAAATTTTTGATGGAGCTTCTGTAGTATAGCTGCCGCTCTCCGCGATAAAAGGGTGTTCAACTGACCTCTGAGGTTATTTATCTGGGAGAGTAGGGAGTCGCACGGGGCAATTTTGTGCTGGGCTAAAAGTGCAGAAATTTAAAATTCCAGTGAGGAAACTTCCTGTGCTGCTTTCTTACGTATGGCTGAGGCCTTAGACATAAATTGGCCACGAATAGTGGCTTTATGTGCTTCCCAAACTAGGCTAGGAGAGACTTCTGGGGAGGCGTTTTCCTCAAAAAAAAAAAATCAGGTTCAATTTAGTGTCTGAAAGAGTGGAGGGGTGCGAAAGAAGAGTATCATCAAGACGTCATTTACAGGACTTATTAGGTGTTCTATAGAGGTCGATCAGGATATACACTCCTGCATGGTCTGTCCAGGAACATGGGGTGATGCCTGAATCAGATATCAATGTCGAGAGTGAGCGAGAGACATGTATCATATCTATTCGAGACTAATGCTGATGAGGTGCAGAGAAGTGGGTATAGTCTCTAGCGCTGGAGTGTTTAAGACGCCAGGTGTCTTGTAAATCAAGTTGTGTGAGGGAGGATGTTAATGTAAGGGCAGCATTAGACAGAGACGCTTCCTTCTTAGTTTTAGGAGGAGTGGATTTATCTAAGAAGGGGTCAAGCACAGTGTTAAAGTCCCCACCTAGAATAACGTGGCCTTGCGCTACTCTATTAAGATGCAAAAAGAGCGTGCAAAAAAAACGGGATTGGTCTTGATTAGGGGCGTATACAGACACGAGCGTTAGAATATCAGTGCGGAGCGTACCAATCACTATCAGGTATCGACCGTCAGGGTCAGCTATGGTTGTAGTGTGGACAAATGGGATATTGCGGTGGATCAATATAGCTACCCCCCTTTTTTTACAGGCAGCAGAGGCAAAAAAGGTCTGGGTAAATTGCTTACCGTGAAGTTGAGAGTGTGTACCGGTGAAATGGGTCTATTGGAGGAAAACTATATCAGCCTTCTCTCTCCGACAGGCGGATAACATTACTGTACGTTTCTTGGGAGAATTAAGCCCGTTAACATTTATAGAAAACAGTTTAAGCGCCATGTGACATCAAAGAACAAAAGTGGAGCAGTAGAAACCCGTCCCGGGGAAGAAAGGAAAGGAAAGAAGAAGAGCAGCAAGGAACAAGAATCAGAAATATAGACGAAAAGAAAGTGATAGAAAACCCATACGGGAGAAAACACTGAATTATAGGGTCCCAATCAAGGACCGCTACACAGATATAAAACATCATACTCTGAAATAACAAATAAAGGGAGCACGGGGTAGTGGGAACAGCAAACTAATGCAGGAGAACCGGGTTCCTCTGGACCGCAATAGTTGAGTCGGCTGGAGCCAAAGATACAATAATGTAACCCAAAATATGAAATACAATAAACAGACAAAAACGTACTGTGTCATAACCAAAAAATAAAAAATAAAAAAATAAAAAGGGGGGGGGGGGGGGAGAGGGGGGGGACAAGGGAAACAAGGGGAGACAAGGCAAACGGGATAAGCCCAGCGTAGTATTACCAGGCTAGGTGTAACACATGACAAACTGTAAACCTTGGTGAGCAATATCAAAGCTCATGGCTAGCACATTAAAAGATGGAAGATGATAGCAATAGTCTCCTCTTATCAGGAGACACAGTTCCATAGTGTTGAGAGCTATTCAAATATATTCAGAGAAGAGTTCGCCAAAATCAAGGAGGGTCATCGGTGTCATTGCGGTGACGAGTTACCCTCGTCCATTCAGGCGGAGGGATCTGGGAGCGTCGTGGCCCAGAGGAAGAGGCAGTCCCACCATCAGGTGACGGTACAGGGAGGAGACCAAGTTTAGCCAACAGATCCTGACCTTGATTTAAGGTTTTGACAGAGTGAGTAGAATTGTTCGCTGTAACTTGTAACATGAAAGGAAATCCCCACCTATATCGTATTTGTTGTTGGCGCAGTATACGAGTAACAGGCTGCAAGTCCCGTCTCTTCTGAATGGTGGAGGGGGCCAGATCTTGAAAAACTTGCAGTTGCATATCCCGGAAGTTGATCACTGGAGAGTCTCGTATTGACATCAGAATACGTTCCTTTGAACGAAAATAATGTAGCCGAACTATAACATCCCTGGGCGGCTGAGTCGGGGTCGGTTTCGCTCGGAGCGCTCTGTGGGCTCTATCACAAAGGCAATCAGCATCTGAAAGGTCAGGTAAGACGTGTTGAAAGAAGTCTTTCAGGAAGGACAGTAGTGCAGAGCTAAGGACTGATTCCGCCACATTACGGATGCGTAGATTGTTGCGACAGGAGCGATTCTCTTGATCTTCTTGACGTTCTTTGAGGTGCTCCAGCTCATCATGGAGTCTAGAGAGCTCCGAATCAAGACGTTGCTGAGAGCGGCAAAGGTCGTCCGTTTTTGATTCAAGAGCGTCTGTACGATTACCAAGGGCCGTGAGATCAGATTTGAACTCGGCGATAGCTGTGGAAAGTTCTTGCTTAAAGGCGGACTGTACCCCTTCAAGTAAACTGGTCATAACTGCTTGGATCTGTGGGTCAATACCCGTCTCCGATGAACAGGGGAAGGAAGGAGAATCCATGAGCAATGCAGGAGTTGGGGGGCCCTTAGATTTTTGTCCAAAAAAATTTGTGGGGGCCTGCGCGTTTTTCTTGTTTCTCTGCACCATTACGGGGAAGTGAAGAGGGTAGGCGGGGTATCACAAATGTAAAAAGAGACACAGACGTTGTTTGTCGGATGTATGTTAAGTAGAAAAGGGAAAGGTATAAAGAAAACTATCACGGTCCAGGTGGGACAAATTGTGTTGCTAGGCCAGCATCTCAGACAGCACAGAGGGGCAGATGAGAGCCAGTGACCCTATCATTATCTTTGTAGGGCAGCTGACAAATGATGAGCGACACTTGTAGCAATGGATAGCAGTGTGACACCAGAATCGGGGAGAGTAAGGACCCGGCAGCGTCGGAGGGAGAGACAAGGGTAGGTGGTCCCACAATCGTACCGGGTCATCCGTACGTGCGTGTCCCCAGGAGCTGTCTGTTGCAATGCAGCACCGGAGCTTGTCCTCTGACAGGTCTGTCGGCAGGCAGTGTGCAACGTCATGAACCAGCGGGTACAGCACGACCCCAGAGACCCTCCTCTCTCAAGGCGGCTGGCAGATCTGTAGCAATACAAGCTGGGGGCTGCACTGTGGCTCCGGAGAGAGCAGGGGCTATGTTTCAGTATTGAAAGGAATCTCGCCTGCCACCCCCAAGATGGCCGCCGTCACTGAGCTCCAGGTCAGTAGTGATAAATAAACTAGCCCAGGACTCCTCTGGGCCGATGCACTCCACCAGCCCCACTGAGTAGTAGCTGTAGTGGGGGAGTCCCGGCCAGTACGAGCCGCTCGGGCGCGCACTTCGTCCGTGCGGCTCACTCTGCCCCCTCCAAGATGGCCGCTGGCACCGGACGCACACAGCCTCCTCGCGGCTCCGTTCAGCACTCGGCTCCCGGCTCCAGGGGCCCGTGCCTGCCTCCTCTGGCTGTCGGTAAGGGTCCACGGGGAGGAGGGAGAGCTTGGGCAGCTAGGGCCGCTTTAATCCGCGCCTCCAGCAGGTCCGCGTCGCCCGGCTGGAAGGCGTGCAAAATTTAGGTCCCGGCTTCTACATAGGGGGAAGGCCGCACCCTGCAGGAACAGGAAAAACCTGTTCCCCGGCTATGCAGCTCTTCCACACCGATTGCCCTGTCTCAGGGACAATATAACAGGGCTCCAGGAGCAGATTAAATACAGGTGGCTCAGGTATAATAAAGGAAATATGAGGCTTTTTCCAGGAGCTCTCCAGGGACACTCCTGCTCAGTCAGGCTGCAAGCCACTCCCCCGGCAACTGACCGTTTTCAGGGATTGTTTGGAAAAACGCAGGCATGGCTGAAAAAATGCAGGCGTGGCTGGGCATTCGCTGGGCGGGTGTGTGACGTCAAAAGTCGTCCCTCCGTAGTAAGAATCAACGCACACGAAGAGTAACTACAGGGCTGGTCTTGTTTTGCACAAAAAGATTTTGCAGGTGCTCTGCTGCTCAAGCGTTCGCACTTCTCCAAAGCAAAAATACACTCCCCAGTGGGTGGTGACAATGCATTTGCACGGCTGCTAAAAACTGCTAGCGAGCGAACAACTCGGAATGACCCCCATTGTGGAGAGTCAGCTGTTGTCCAATCTGTCAGCAATTTTCTCTGCTGAAGGAGGAGATAGCTAAACTGCATGCTGAGATTTGTAGGATGTCTGTGCCTTTGAGGCCTCCACTGCCTCAGCAAACCACCAGAAGACATTCTGTCTGGACTACTGTGGGCTCTCAAAGGCAGAGACTTCCAGAGGGACACAGACACCTCCCGCAAACTGTGACACTGCAAAACTCATATGCTGCTCTTGCAACTAATAGAGGCACCACAGAACAGGAGGATATGGGGACTTCTACTAACTAAAGGAACAGGAAAATTGCATCTCCAAAAAGGACTGCACTTCTCTTGGTAGATTCTTAGAGGAATACATCTGGGAAATGCAAATGAAGTAGAGAAACAAGTAAGGTGCTTACTTGGAGCCACAGCTCCAAGGGATAAAGAGCGCATGCTAAGAATTGTGAAGGCAGCAAGAAAAGATGGGGAGATGGATATCATTGTCCCCCTAGGGACAAATGACCTGGCTAATGCTGAACTCATGGCCGTAAAAGATTAATTTAGGAAGTTAGGGACTGCTCTGAAGCAGGTGGCAACCACTGTAACTTTTACGGAAGTATTGCCAGTACACAAAGGAGAGGACCATACACAAAGGAGATTGCCAGTACACAAAGGAGAGGACAGAACTCATTGCAACAGAAACTTCAATGTTTGACTAAGGACATTGTGCAATGAGGAGAGATTTGTATTAATAGGCCATTGTCACACCATTTGGCAAGATAGGAGCTTATACAAAAGTGATGGCCTGCACCCATCTTCAAGGGGAATAAGAATACTAACCGAACAGTTTGGATGCTTCATCAAGAACTATTTAAACTAACAGAGGGCGGCAGTGAACCAAATAGGAATAGAGCAATCTGCTCCACCAAACCAGAGGTATTGTTTCTGCAGGCAAAGGAAATAGGAAGCATATCCACAGCAACAAAAGATAATTCAGATCAAAACCAAATAAACATAGGTAGAGAGAAGAACATAGCTAGGAACAGGAAAAGCACAAACAAAACTCTAAAAGCTATATGTGCAAATGCTAGGAGCTTAGGAAATAAAATCCCAGAACTAATTGCAATAATGACAAGGGATGATCTAAATATTGTGGCAATGAGTCATGGTGCAATGAAAATCATGACTGGGACATAGCTATACCGGGATATACTTTATTTAGGAAGGACAGAATGGGAAGAATTGGAGGAGGGGTAGCAATGTATGTAAAAAATAAAGAAGAAGCATAAATACAGGTTAAGTATCCCTTATCCAAAATGCTTGGGACCAGAGGTATTTTGGATATCGTATTTTTCTGTATTTTGGAATAATTGCATACCATAATGAGATATCATGGTGATGGGACCTAAATCTAAGCACAGAATGCATTTATGTTTCATATACACCTTATACACACAGCCTGACGGTTATTTTTGCCAATATTTTTTATAACTTTGTGTATTAAACAAAGTGTGTGTACATTCACACAATTCATTTATGTTTCATATACACCTTATACACACAGCCTGAAGGTCATTTAATACAATATTTTTAATAACTTTGTGTATTAAACAAAGTTTGTGTACATTGGGCCATCAAAAAACAAAGGTTTCACTATCTCACCCTCACACAAAAAAGTCCGTATTTCGGAATATTTGGATATGGGATACTCAACCTGTACTACCTTAATACAAAGTATTGAAGAAAAAACTGAGGCCTTTGGGTGACCATAGAAACAGGGGATAAGTCAATTATTCGTATTGGCATTATATATACAGGCCACCTGGTCAGGAAGAGGAACTGGACAAGAACCTATTGCATGACATAACTAAAATGGCATTAAAAGGTGAGGTAATAATCATGGGAGACTTTAATTTGCTGGGAGGTGTCTGTTGCTAGTTTCACTAGAAGTAGGGACATTTTAAATTCACTGCAGGGAGCATCCCTCCACCAATTGGTGAGGGAACCCAATCAGAACAACGCGATATTAAACTTAATACTTACAAATGGAGGCAGAATATCTGACGTAAAAGTGGGTGAAAACCTGGGATCCAGTGATCATCAAGCAGTATGGTTCAGCATAAAGCGAGAGACTGACTCATCCCATACAAAAACAAAGGTGTTAGTTTTTAGGAAAGCTGATTTTGTAGGGATGGAAAAATGTGTAAGCGATTCTTTGGCAGAGTGGAGTAACTGGGAAGCAGTGCAGGAGAGTTGGGAAACATTAAAAAGTGCAATATTAAAGGCAAGAGACCTTTGTATCAAAAGTGTTAGGAAAAACAAAAGGAAAAGGAAGCCAGTGTGGTTTGCGAAAGAAGTAGCAAGTATTGTGAAAGCACTAAGATGGCTTTTAGGAAATATAAGCAGACACAAAATAATGAAGACAAAGAGATATTTCTTGTTAGACAGAAGGAGACTAAGAAGGTAATGAGATTTGCAAAGGCACAAGCTGAGGAGAAAATGGCCCAGTCAGTGGGTAAAGGAGGCAACATTTTTTTAGGTATATAAGCAAAAGGAGAAAAACAAAAGGCAGAATAATAAAACTAAAGATAGAGACCGTGAGTCTTGTTGAGGGAGACAATGTAATAGCAGATAATCTTAATAATTATTTTTGCTCAGTATTCACTACTGAAAGAGAGAGGAAGGGGCCACAGTTAAGTTGCAGGGATATTCAGGAAAATGAAACAAGTACATTTACAGAGGAGAAGGTCCTAACAGAACTCTCAAAGCTGAAAGTGGACAAATCTATGGGCTAGATGGGAAACATCCAAGGATACTAACAGAGCTTAAAGCAGTGCTGGTAGCACCATTAACAGAATTATTCAACCAGTCATTAGCTACAGGAGTAATTCCTGAGGAGTGGAAAATAGAGAATGTAGTCCCACTGCATAAAAGTGGAAGCAAGGAAGAGGCAAACAACTACAGATCAGTGAGTCTTACTTCAGTAGTAGGGAAATTGTTGGAAACACTCTTAAAAGAAAGAGTTGTAGATCATCTCCAATCCAGCAATTTACAGGATCCAAAACAGCATGGATTCACTGGGGGGGAGATCATGTCAAACAAACCTTATTGACTTTTTTGATGGTGTGACAAAAGTAAAGGATAAAGGTGGAGCCATGGATATAGCTTATCTAGACTTTAGTAAGGCTTTTTACACTGTTCCACATAGCAGACTGCTAAATAAACTCAAAAGCTTGGGATTGGATACTAAGATTGTTGAATGGATAAGATCTTGTTTGCAGGATAGAAAACAGAGAGTTGTAGTAAATGGAGTGCGTTCACAGGAGGGAAATGTTACCAGTGGCGTACCCCAGGGATCTGTACTTGGACCAGTGCTTTTTAATATCTTTATTGCTGACATTGCAAATGGCATTAAATGCCTTTATGCAGATGACACAAACATATGCAACAGGGTAGACACACCAGTAGGGGTAAAATAGATGATTGATGATTTAGGTAGACTAGAGGAATGGTCAAGAGTGTGGTAATTACAGTTTAATGCCCAAAAAAAAAGCAAAATTATGCACTTGGGCCTCAAAAATCCTGAGGCTAGATATAGTATTAATGGCACTATACTGGAAACTACTGAGGAGGAAGGCTAGTCAGATGCTTGGCTGCACTGGGAGAGGAATCAGCAACAGAAAGAAAGAAGTAATAATGCCACTGTATAAGTCATTGGTACGGCCTCATCTAGAATACTGAGTTCAGTTCTGGAGGTCATATCTTCGAAAGAATATTAATACATTAAAGACTGTACAGGGTAGTGGACAAGTGTACTAGCGTTCCATCAGAGGTGGTAAAGGCGAAGACAGTAGAGCAATTTAAACATGCATGGGATAGACATAAGGATATTCTTACAAAGAAATAAGGATCAAATAAGGTTTGAGAGAAAATATGGTAAAAAGGGGCAGACTAGATGGGCCAAGTGGTTCTTATCTGCCGTCAAATTCTATGTAACATACAGATGTAGCCATACTCAACTAGCGTGGTTACAGCACAGGCGTGCATTCTTGGTGTGGCTAGGAGATCCAGTGCCTAGCCGCGCCAAGGCAGCATACAGAAACACTCCCATTCATGCGAATGGGGCACGTGCGCATCTATGATGCACGCCTGAGAAGCGCTAGCACCCGCGATCACCCTGTCACGCTGGGGTGCAGATGTAGCCATGATGAGCATGGCTATATCTGTACATGGAAAAACAATAAATTGGGAGATTACAGTTGGTAACAGAATGCGCCATTGAGGGGGGTGTCATACTCTGCCCATAGGGCGCGTCTAATTCCACTTATGGGGGTATCTACTGTCACTTAGGGTTGTGTTTTGCAGTGGGAGGTAAAACTATAGTACTAAGATGAAGACATGGCTGCTGCCACTTGATAGATCTGTTATGATCTCTAGTACATACCACACAGTGTCCATCATACACCCCCATACCTATATAGTGCCCAGCATACACCCCCATACCTATATAGTGCCCAGTATACACCCCCCCATAGCTACACAGTGCCCAGCATACACCCCCATACCTATATAGTGCCCAGTATACACCCCCCATACCTACACAGTGCCAAGCATACACTCCCCATACCCACACAGTGCCCAGCATACACCCCCATACCCATATAGTGCCCAGCATGCACCCCCTTACCTACACAGTGGCCAGCATATACTCTCCCATACGCATATAGTGTCCAGCATGCAGCATACACTCCTAACATACGCAAACAATGCCCAGCATACACCCCCCCCCATACCATACAATGCCCAGCATACATGCTCCTGCCACCATACCCACACACTGTCCAGCATTCACTCCCCATAACTATACAGTGCCCAACATACATCCTCCACATACCCACAGTGCCCAGTATGACATCCTCCACATACCCACATTGCCCAGCATACATCCTTTCATACTCATACAGTGCCCAGCATCTACAACCCCATCCCCATACCACACAATGTCCAGCATACACCCCCATACAGTGCCTAGCATACACATTCCCATACCCACACAGATCCCAGCATACACCCCCATACCCATTCAGTGCCCAGCATACTGTACTCTCCCCCATGCCCACATGGTGCCCAGCACACAACCCATATCATACAATGCCCAGCATACACATCCCTGTCCCCATACTCACTCAGTGTCCAGCATACACCCCCCTCATTCCTTGCCTTTCAGGGGAACTGCAAAGAGAAACCCATAGGCTTTTATTGGGTAATGCCAGCTACAGGAATGAGTGCCGAAATCCCGAGGTGAGTGGCCTAAACCGGCAAGGCAATGATGCAGCATCCAGCTGATACTTAGTAAGCGGCGAGTCATCATAATGCAACAGCCAGGAACCTTCCGAGGAAGGCAGGTCCGAAACATAGTAGACGGCCAGTGCCACCGGACAGACGTCCAGGAAAATGGAGGGTACCAAGGGAACCCATTTTCCCCTGCACATCTGATCGGTCTTAGAGCAATGCACTCTACACTACAACGACCTACATGCATGCCGTAACGGAGCATCATCACATCTTCCCGTTTGAAGGGGGCAACCAACTCCGAAACCTGGAAAGCGCCATGTTATGCCATAGAAAAAGCTAACTGAAATAACAGGGCCTCGAAAGATGATCAAGTGATGTCAGCAACTGCCCCGAGAACAGACGGGAGAAGGGTCGCATCAATGAGCCCTACAATCTGGGGCAACCGGAACTACCCGAGCCGAACCTTTCATGGCCTTCACAAGTAAAAAATTTGGAAACTCCCTTCAACTTCGCAAAAAATGAAATACCGTCCAGGTATCTAGAGATGACACCCGAGATCTTCCAGAAACATAGAGCTGCCAAATAAAAGAAAGCACCATCTGATGCTCACTCATACCTGCAAACCCCCGATCACGGGAGAACGCCTTCCATTCAGCCCAAGCCTGATGGTAATTCCGGAGAGAACTCGGGGCGATGGAATGCTCTGCTAGCCCCTCCAAGCCGGCTCAATAACCTGCCAAAGATAAGAAGGGCAGAGCACCCCAACAACATCAGCATTCGGGGCAAGTGCCTCCGTTAAGTAGAGTCCCCAACCCAGTCCGAGAAAGCATATCGGCCACCTCGTTATCAACCCCCGGAACATGTTGCGCCCTAAACAGCATGTGTAGCACAAACAGGTCAGTACCAGCTGCGTTAAAATGCGCAACACCATCATTAACTTAGCTTGTTGATTATTAATCGCAAGCACCATGCCCAGATTATCACACCTGAACAACATGCTGCGATTGCAAAGACTCGCGCCCCAAACTTCCATGGCCACCATGATGGGGAACAACTCCAAGAGCAAAAGGTCCTTAGTCAAACCGCCATCGAACCAGCTGCATGGCCAGGAGGCCACACACCAGGTCCCGCCAAGGTAACAACCAAAACCAGATGCTCCAGCAGCGTCGGCAAACAACTGCAAACAAAAATTATCATCAGGAGGGGCCAGCCAGATCTGAACACCATTAAAATCCTCAAGAAAGGAAGTCCAAACAGCTAAGTCTCGTTTAACCTCGGAAGACAACCTGATCAAATTATGGGATCTGGAGACCCCTGCTGTGGCCCGCTCCAATGTACGTCAAAACAGCTGACCCATAGGGATGACCCTGCAGGCAAAGTTCAGCAGACCCACAAGCGATTGAGCCTGCTGAAGCATTATTTTACGTGATGCACCACACTGCGCAATGACCTCGCACAACTTGGCCACCTTATCCTGTGGCAGACAGCAACAGCCCCGCACAGTGTCAATTTGAATTCCCAAGAAGGATAAGCAAGAGAGAGGACCTTCCGTCTTATCATCAGCTATCGGCACTCCGAAATGACAGAAAAGCATGCGCAAGCTGAACAAAAGGTCACCACATCAACTAGAACCAGCCGATCCCACGCAAAGAAAATCATCCAGGTAATGGGCAATCCCATGGCCACCCGAAGAAAACTCCACGCACCAATGCTGAACTTCTCGAAAAAGGCACAGGAAACGGAACATCCCATAGGCAAGCAGTTTGTCTATGAAATATTCCTCACCAATGAGGAAAGCCATATATCTAAATGAGTTGGGGTGCAGTGGAAGCAGATAGAAAGCCGATTCAACATTGATCTTAGCCATGAGGGCCCCAGGACCGTAATTCCTCACCAGAGAGAGAGCATCGTCAAACGATTGGTAGACCACCCAGCAGTGCTTGGAAGGTATGGCATCATTAACCTATGAGCCCAATGGGTAAGACAAATGTTGAATGAGCCTAAACTTCCCTGGTGCCTTTTTAGGAACAACACCCACCGGAGAAATAACTATTTTCTCCAGTGGGTGCTGCGAGAAAGGGCCCACCATGCACCCTAGCTCAATCTCCTTATCAACCTTGCCACGCAAAACATCAGGGAAAGAGCGGGCAGACAGTAGGTTCCTGTGAGCACCCACATGAATGTCACCCTGGACCGGCAACCAAAAACCAAAATAGAAACCATCAAACAGAAAATACGCAGCCTCTCTATCGCAATACCACCCCAACCATTTGCGCATGGCCTCAACACGGACCGGGGTGGGGGCTCTACTTAACTGAGGCAAGGGGCGCAACTTTTCCCGGCACGGGATTCCCAGCCTTAGCGACTGGGTGACTAGCCTGAAAGCAAGGGGCCGTGGGATGGGACCCGCCACATTGCAAGCAGTGGTGTCGAAAACGACACCGTTGGCCAAGGGGGCAGGTGGAATTATTAAAGGCAAAGCATTTGCCTTTAGCAGGAGCCAGCGCCTGGGAACGTCCGGATACCCTGAACCGCCGAGGGAGCTTCCGTGAATGCACGCAAAACACCAGGAGCTGACTACGGAGTATCCAGGCCAGCCCGAGAACCATCCTTCACTACCTCCTGGGCCCTAGTAACATCTAGCCACACCTCCACGTCCTTGCACCCAAAATCCATCACCAGTAAGCAGTTCTGCTTCTGTCTGAACTGCTCATCATACACACGCCAATCCACACCTTTGTACCTACGCTGCATGCCGTGGATCATGTGAATGTACCTAATTATGTTCATATGATCGCCAGGCCGATCACCCAGATAACAAGCGGCAAACACACAAAAACCAGCCAACCAATCATCATATGATTTAAAGGCCTCGACACCAAAACCACCTTTCGCTATAGCAGCCTTAAAATCCTTCTTCGCTTCATCAGTCAAAACAAACATATCCACATAATCCCTCTTTTGAATCTTCCTACGACAGCTCTCGCGAAGCCCACGCAACACCGCAGTATAGTCGCAATGCACAACTCCTGGCAAGTTACGGCGTTTCCTTTCCCTCAGGGAAATGTCAGCGACTCACCTGCGCTTAGTATGCTTTGCGCCTCTCCCCGCCTCCCGTTTAGCATATTTAGCTACGCGTTTACGTGCCTGGGCAGCACTGCTAATGGAAGACCCGAGAGAAGAGGAGGAGGAAGACAGGCTAGACCCAGAGCGGGAAGAGGAGGAAGAGCCCGAAACTTGCACAACAGACTCCCCAGACTCCTCACCTGACGGTCCAGGCTGATCCCCCATCGATAACGATCCTTCCTCATCGCTGGCACGGACAATCGGATCAACATCCACCCCGACATCTGAAAAAGAAGAATCAATCAGCCCTGGAGCCCCAGAGGCAGGCAGCCAGGAAGGAGGCAACATAGCTGGAGAGGTGCTAAACCCAGCAGATGCAGGCGCCACACCTCCAAGTCGGGAAACGGCTGAACCCATATTACTAAAAGTCTGCAAAAACTGAGCAACACCGGGGTCAACACCCCCAAAAGCAGGCTGAGCGCCGCGCCTAACCCACACGGGACTACTAGATTCCGGCGCAGCATGCGACGTCAAGGGAGTGAGTACTGTATCCATGGAGGAAAGGGCAGCAGACAAAGCCAAAGGGTCAAAAACAGCTGCTGGACCCCCCGTAGCCAGGCCCAGCGCTAAAGGGTCAAAAACAGCTGCTGGACCCCCCGTAGCCAGGCCCAGCACTAGCCACTCAGCAAAGGGATGCAGTGCAGGTAGGCGCCAGACTGGGGAGGCACTCTCCCTGTTCTGTATCCCTGTGCTGAGCTGATGTCGCACAGGGGAGGGGAGGGGCAGAGGAGGCATTGTGCTCAGTGCTACCGGCGCCTGGTGGGAGAGGAGGCTTTGTGCTGCCGGCGCCGCAGCATATCATAGAGTGTGACAGCAGCCGGCAGCACAATGCCTCCTCTCCCACCAGGCGCCGGTAGCACTGAGCACAAAGCCTCCTCTCCCCCTCCCCTCCCCTCCCCTCCCCTCCCCTGTGTGACAGTTCAGTGGCCGGGCGGGATCCAAAGGGGGTGGAGCTAGATGGGAATAAGGGGTGGAGCTAGACGAGACCAGGCTGCAGCAGGAGGATGAGCTGCTACAGCTCCGGCCAGCCGGACTTCCTTAGGTAAGTGTTTGGAAAGAGAGTGAGTGTGTGTATGTGTATACAGTATCTGTGTATACTGTATATATGTGTGACTGTGTACGTATGTGTGTAATGTATGTACAGTATGTATGCATGTGTGTGTGTATATGTATATATAAATATATATATATGTATCTGTGTGTGTATGTTTGATTGCAGCATAATGTGTGTAAGTAGCACTGGTACAGGGGGCATTACATGTGTAAGCGGCACTGGTACAGGGGGCGTTACGTGTTTAATCGTCACTGGTACAGGGGGCGTTACATGTGTAAGTGGCACTGGTACAGGGGACGTTACGTGTCTAAGTGGCGCTGGTACAGGGGGCGTTACTTGTGTAAGTATCACTGCTACAGGGGGCGTTATGTGTGTAAGCATCACTGGTACAGGGGGCGTAACGTGTCTTAGTGGCATTGGTACAGGGGGGTTACGTGCAAGCGTCATTGCTAAAGGGGGTGTTACGTGTGTAAGTGTTACTGCTACAGGGGGGTTACATGTGTAAGTGGCACTGGTACAGGAAGCGTTACGTGTCTAAGTGTCACTGGTACAGGGGGCGTTACGTGTGTAAGCATTACTGCTAGAGGGGGCGTTACGTGTGTAAGCGGCACTGGTACAGGGGGAGCTACGTGTGTAAGCATTACTGCTACAGGGGGCGTTACGTGTGTAAGCATTACTGCTACAGGGGGCATTACGTATGTAAGCATTACTGCTACAGGGGGCGTTATGTGTTTAAGCGACACTGGTACAGGGGGCGTTACGTGTCTTAGAGGCACTGGTACAGGGGACGTTACGTGTAAGCGACACTGCTACCGGGGGCGTTACGTGTGTAAGCATTACTGCTACAGGGGGCGTTACGTGTGTAAGCGGCACTGGTACAGGGGGAGCTACGTGTGTAAGCATCACTGGTACAGGGGGTGTTACGCGTGTAAGCGTCACTGCTACAGGGGGTGTTACGTGTGTAAGCATCACTACTATAGGGGGTATTATGTGTGCTATCCCTTTGTAAAGTACGGGAGGGCGCAAATTTATTGTTTGCAGGGGGGCACCGAACACCCTAGCACCGGCCCTGCCTGCAGCATCACCATACTGGGAACCTACTGCCAGCCCTACGGCCCATCCCGCCTAGCAGAGGGGTTAAATGGAGTAGGGTCCGCCACACCAGCCGCAAGCGAGCGGCTACCCCCCGAGTGCCAATTGCGGACATCAGGGCCACCAGCAGTATCCAAGTGAAGCCTCCTTACAGGACGCCCCAGGGGACTCTCATGGCGGCTAACCGCACCTGTAGCTCTGTCACGGCTCTCTAAAATACCAGAGCGCCCATCTAAGCTATGTGCTTGGCAGTGACAAGGGAGCTTCCCCCGCCAACCTGCAGGGGAATCCCAAGCCTGCCAGAGCCTGTGTGGACCTGCAGGAGGACGCACTCCCTCGCCGGAGCTGCTGGGGACCAGGAAGCAGCAGTCCGACACCTGGTCCCTGCAACTGCCCTGCTGCCGCGGACCGCAGACCAACCCGCCCCAGTCCCAGCTGTAGGCGTGCAGGCGGGAACCGTCACACACATGCCCATGCGCGCCCATGATGGACACGTGCTCGCGGGCCCCGAGACGGCAGCGCGGGATGGAGGAGGTGAGGGGGGAGCAGGCCCAGGTAGGAACGCGCCGCTGCCTGGCCTCAAGCGGTAACGAGCCAGGGCATGGGGAGAGCGGCGAGGACAGGGGAGGGCAGCCATGACAAAGGCAGGAGGTACAAGGGGGGGAGGTGAAGGAAGCAGCTGGCAACCACAAAGGGGGAGATGGGAGCCCCAGACAGCAAAAGGCACAGCAATGTTAGCTGATTTATTTAACCAAGGGAACACTCCAGTGCAGTGAGTGCCAAGAATACAAGCCAAAAACCAGGTCTTAATGATATGCAGCAGCACACACTAGACACTCGCCCACCTAAGACCAGAAGAAAGAGGCTGACTCCTCCTCCAGCTAGTCCTAATGAATGAAGCTACCCCTTCTATCTCTGTATCCCTATTGGATAATCTTATCACTTGATACCCACAATGCCATTCCCAGCCTTAGTTTTTTAACCCTCTCTGTACCTATTCGGTCACAACGTCCCTCATATAGAAAAGCACAGGCATACTGCATTGTCTGGGACATTATATTAGAATCAGGGGCTGTCTCTAGATACTGTGGAGTCCCAGAAACAAGATTCCAGATGCCACAACACAACATCTGCAGGTCCAAGTATAAATAAGAGTAATAATATAAAATACATCACTTCCTGACACGCAGTTTAATAGGAGCCCATGTGCTGTAAACATGAAGGTCTCTTTCGCAAACACATCTGGACATTTTAAACCTGTTTTCATGTATTATATAAACCAGAGGACGGTGACAGGATTCATTCTGCGATGACTCATGCACAGATAAAGCATCTTCTGGTTAGTAATATGTAATATTATCTCTATGAAAGTGTGCACATAACAGGGACAGAGGGCCTGATTCACCGATAAACCTGATGATTTACATGCATCTCCGATGGTGGGGCACCTGTGAATGCGCAGAACCGGTATATTTTACCAATATAACAAATTTCCAACAAAATTATTTTAATGTATAATATGCCAAATAAAATTAATATTTTATAGCATATATATATATAATTTAAGCTCTCAAAGTGTACCTTTTTCATAGCTCTTCTCGTCTAGTTTGTGGATATTATAGGTAGCTCCTCATCACACGTTTCAGAATATAAAGAATCTGTATTTTTGTAAACAAGAATATATCATCATGAGATGAGACCTATGAAAATGTAATTATCTATATACAGCTTTCCCTGATAGATTGGCAGCTTTTGTGACCAGACTTGCAGCTTTGCCTTTAAGTATTGCAGCTCTGGCTGTCCATATGGCAGCTTGTTCTGTGAGACTGCATCCAGGGCCGGATTAAGGTCTGTGGGGGCCCCTGGGCAACAAATTTGTGGGGGCCCCACACACTGTCCTCACAACTGCAAAAAAACATTGGAGTAGGAGTACAGCATTTACTTGTCTCCTCTCCGTCCTCCTCGGCAGCTGAGCTGTTCCTTTACTGCTGCGGCCACCGAGGAGCTTCACTCACAGCAATGCGAAGTCTTGCGAGATAATGTCAAATCTTGCGAGACTTCACACTGCAGTGAGTGAAGCTCCTCGGCGGCCGCAGCTATAATGGAACGTCTCAGCTGCCAAGGAGGACGTAGAGGAGACAGGTAAATACTACAGATGAGCGGGTTCGGTTTCTCGGAAACCGAACCCCCCCGAACTTCACCCTTTTTACACGGGTCCGAGGCAGGTTCGAACCTTCCCGCCTTGCTCGGCTAAACCGAGCGCGCCCGAACGTCATCATCCCGCTGTCGGATTCTCGCGAGATTCGGATTCTATATAAGCAGCCGCGCATCGCCGCCATTTTCACTCGTGCATTGGAGATGATAGGGAGAGGACGTGGCTTGCGTCCTCTCCGTTTATTGTTGAACTTGATTGCTTTATTGCTTAATTGTGGGGAGGACTGGGGAGCAGTTGTTAGGAGGAGAACAGTGCAGAGTTTTGCTGATAAGTGACCACCAGTTTTTATCCGTTCTCTGCCTGAAAAAAACGCTCCATACCATATCTGTGCTCACACTGCTTAATTGTGGGGACTGGGGAGCAGCTGTATTATATAGCAGGAGTACAGTGCAGAGTTTTGCTGACCGTGACCACCAGTATACGTTGTCTGCCTGAAAAACACTCCATATCTGTGCTCAGTGTGCTGCTTTATTGTGGGGACTGGGGACCACCAGTATAATTAATATTATATAGGAGGAGTACAGTGCAGAGTTTTGCTGACACAGTGACCACCAGTATACTATATATAGCAGTACGATACGGAAGGCCACTGCTGTGCCTACCTCTGTGTCGTCATTAAGTATACTATCCATCTACATTCTATACCTGTGGTGCATTTTAGTTTTGCAGTTTGCTGACACAGTGACCACCAGTATACTATATATAATAGCAGTACGGTACGGAAGGCCACTGCTGTACCTACCTCTGTGTCATCATTAAGTATACTATCCATCTACATTCTATACCTGTGGTGCATTTTAGTTTTGCAGTTTGCTGACACAGTGACCACCAGTATACTATATATAGCAGTACGGTAGGCCACTGCTGTACCTACCTCTGTGTCGTCATTCATTAAGTATACTATCCATCTACATTCTATACCTGTGGTGCATTTTAGTTTTGCAGTTTGCTGACACAGTGACCACCAGTATACTATATATAGCAGTACGGTAGACCACTGCTGTACCTACCTCTGTGTCATCATTCATTAAGTATACTATCCATCTACATTCTATACCTGTGGTGCATTTTAGTTTTGCAGTTTGCTGACACAGTGACCACCAGTATACTATATATAGCAGTATGGTAGGCCACTGCTGTACCTACCTCTGTGTCGTCATCCATTAAGTATACTATCCATCTACATTCTATACCTGTGGTGCATTTTAGTTTTGCAGTTTGCTGACACAGTGACCACCAGTATACTATATATAGCAGTACGGTAGGCCACTGCTGTACCTACCTCTGTGTCGTCATTCATTAAGTATACTATCCATCTACATTCTATACCTGTGGTGCATTTTAGTTTTGCCGTTTGCTGACACAGTGACCACCAGTATACTATATATAGCAGTACGGTAGGCCACTGCTGTACCTACCTCTGTGTCGTCATCCATTAAGTATACTATCCATCTACGTTCTATACCTGTGGTGCATTTTAGTTTTGCAGTTTCCTGACACAGTGACCACCAGTATACTATATATAGCAGTACGGTAGGCCACTGCTGTACCTACCTCTGTGTCGTCAAGTATACTATCCATCCATACCTGTGGTGCATTTCAGTTGTGCGCAGTAAATATAGTAGTAGGCCATTGCTATTGATACTGGCATATAATTCCACACATTAAAAAATGGAGAACAAAAATGTGGAGGTTAAAATAGGGAAAGATCAAGATCCACTTCCACCTCGTGCTGAAGCTGCTGCCACTAGTCATGGCCGAGACTATGAAATGCCATCAACGTCGTCTGCCAAGGCCGATGCCCAATGTCATAGTAGAGAGCATGTAAAATCCAAAAAACAAAAGTTCAGTAAAATGACCCAAAAATCAAAATTAAAATCGTCTGAGAAGCGTAAACTTGCCAATATGCCATTTACGACACGGAGTGGCAAGGAACGGCTGAGGCCCTGGCCTATGTTCATGGCTAGTGGTTCAGCTTCACATGAGGATGGAAGCACTCATCCTCTCGCTAGAAAAATGAAAAGACTTAAGCTGGCAAAAGCACAGCAAAGAACTGTGCGTTCTTCTAAATCACAAATCCCCAAGGAGAGTCCAATTGTGACGGTTGCGATGCCTGACCTTCCCAACACTGGACGGGAAGAGCTTGCGCCTTCCACCATTTGCACGCCCCCTGCAAGTGCTGGAAGGAGCACCCGCAGTCCAGTTCCTGATAGTCAAATTGAAGATGTCAGTGTTGAAGTACACCAGGATGAGGATATGGGTGTTGCTGGCGCTGGGGAGGAAATTGACAAGGAGGATTCTGATGGTGAGGTGGTTTGTTTAAGTCAGGCACCCGGGGAGACACCTGTTGTCCATGGGACGAATATGGCCATTGACATGCCTGGTCAAAATACAAAAAAAATCACCTCTTCGGTGTGGAATTATTTCAACAGAAATGCGGACAACAGGTGTCAAGCCGTGTGTTGCCTTTGTCAAGCTGTAATAAGTAGGGGTAAGGACGTTAACCACCTCAGAACATCCTCCCTTATACGTCACCTGCAGCGCATTCATCATAAGTCAGTGACAAGTTCAAAAACTTTAGGTGACAGCGGAAGCAGTCCACTGACCACTAAATCCCTTCCTCTTGTAACCAAGCTCCTGCAAACCACACCACCAACTCCCTCAGTGTCAATTTCCTCCTTACCCAGGAAAGCCAATAGTCCTGCAGGCCATGTCACTGTCAAGTCTGACGAGTCCTCTCCTGCCTGGGATTCCTCCGATGCATCCTTGAGTGTAACGCCTACTGCTGCTGGCGCTGCTGTTGTTGCTGCTGGGAGTCGATCGTCATCCCAGAGGGGAAGTCGGAAGACCACTTGTGCTACTTCCAGTAAGCAATTGACTGTCCAACAGTCCTTTGCGAGGAAGATGAAATATCACAGCAGTCATCCTGCTGCAAAGCAGATAACTCAGGCCGTGGCAGCCTGGGCGGTGAGAAACGTGGTTCCGGTATCCATCATTAATTCAGAGGCAACTATAGACTTGATTGAGGTACTGTGTCCCCGGTACCAAATACCATCTAGGTTCCATTTCCCTAGGCAGGCGATACTGAAAATGTACACAGACCTCAGAAAAAGACTCACCAGTGTCCTAAAAAATGCAGTTGTACCCAATGTCCACTTAACCACGGACATGTGGACAAGTGGAGCAGGGCAGACTCAGGACTATATGACTGTGACAGCCCACTGGGTAGATGTATTGCCTCCCGCAGCAAGAACAGCAGCGGCGGCACCAGTAGCAGCATCTCGCAAACGCCAACTCATTCCAAGGCAGGCTACGCTTTGTATCACCGCTTTCCATAAGAGGCACACAGCTGACAACCTCTTACGGGAACTAAGGAAGATCATCGCAGAATGGCTTACCCCAATTGGACTCTCCTGGGAATTTGTGACAATCGGACAACGCCAGCAATATTGTGCGTGCATTACATCTGGGCAAATTCCAGCACGTCCCATGTTTTGCACATACATTGAATTTGGTGGTGCAGAATTATTTAAAAAACGACAGGGGCGTGCAAGAGATGCTGTCGGTGGCCCGAAGAATTGCGGGCCACTTTCGGCATTCAGGCACCGCGTACAGAAGACTGGAGCACCACCAAACATTCCTGAACCTGCCCTGCCATCATCTGAAGCAAGAGGTGGTAACGAGGTGGAATTCAACCCTCTATATGCTTCAGAGGATGGAGGAGCAGCAAAAAGCCATTCAAGCCTATACATCTGCCCACGATATAGGCAAAGGAGGGGGAATGCACCTGACTCAAGCGCAGTGGAGAATGATTTCAACGTTGTGCAAGGTTCTGCAACCCTTTGAACTTGCCACACGTGAAGTCAGTTCAGACACTGCCAGCCTGAGTCAGGTCATTCCCCTCATCAGGCTTTTGCAGAAGAAGCTGGAGACATTGAAGGAGGAGCTAAAACAGAGCGATTCCACTAGGCATGTGGGACTTGTGGATGGAGCCCTTAATTCGCTTAACCAGGATTCACGGGTGGTCAATCTGTTGAAATCAGAGCACTACATTTTGGCCACCGTGCTCGATCCTAGATTTAAAACCTACGTTGTATCTCTCTTTCCGGCAGACACAAGTCTGCAGAGGTTCAAAGACCTGCTGGTGAGAAAATTGTCAAGTCAAGCGGAACGTGACCCGTCAACAGCTCCTCCTTCACATTCTCCCGCAACTGGGGGTGCGAGGAAAAGGCTAAGAATTCCGAGCCCACCCGCTGGCGGTGATGCAGGGCAGTCTGGAGCGAGTGCTGACATCTGGTCCGGACTGAAGGACATGCCAACGATTACTGACATGTCGTATACTGTCACTGCATATGATTCTCTCACCATTGAAAGAATGGTGGAGGATTATATGAGTGACCGCATCCAAGTAGGCACGTCAGACAGTCCGTACGTATACTGGCAGGAAAAAGAGGCAATTTGGAGGCCCTTGCACAAACTGGCTTTATTCTACCTAAGTTGCCCTCCCTCCAGTGTGTACTCCGAAAGAGTGTTTAGTGCAGCCGCTCACCTTGTCAGCAATCGGCGTACGAGGTTACTTCCAGAAAATGTGGAGAAGATGATGTTCATAAAAATGAATTATAATCAATTCCTCCGTGGAGACATTCACCAGCAGCAATTGCCTCCAGAAAGTACACGGGGACCTGAGATGGTGGATTCCAGTGGGGACGAATTAATAATCTGTGAGGAGGGGGATGTACACAGTGAAAGGGGTGAGGAATCGGTGGATGATGATGAGGTGGACATCTTGCCTCTGTAGAGCCAGTTTGTGCAAGGAGAGATTGATTGCTTCTTTTTTGGTGGGGGCCCAAACCAACCAGTCATTTCAGTCACAGTCGTGTGGCAGACCCTGTCGCTGAAATTATGGGTTCGTTAAAGTGTGCATGTCCTGTTTATACAACATAAGGGTGGGTGGGAGGGCCCAAGGACAATTCCATCTTGCACCTCTTTTTTCTTTCATTTTTCTTTGCATCATGTGCTGTTTGGGGACAATTTTTTTGAAGTGCCATCCTGCCTGACACTGCAGTGCCACTCCTAGATGGGCCAGGTGTTTGTGTCGGCCACTTGTGTCGCTTAGCTTAGCCATCCAGCGACCTTGGTGCGCCTCTTTTTTTTCTTTGCATCATGTGCTGTTTGGGGACAATTTTTTGGAAGTGCCATCCTGCCTGACACTGCAGTGCCACTTCTAGATGGGCCAGGTGTTTGTGTCGGCCACTTGTGTCGCTTAGCTTAGTCACACAGCGACCTTGGTGCGCCTCTTTTTTTTCTTAACATCATGTGCTGTTTGGGGACAATTTTTTTTTGAAGTGCCATCCTGCCTGACACTGCAGTGCCACTCCTAGATGGACCATGTGTTTATGTCGGCCACTTGTGTCGCTTAGCTTAGCCATCCAGCGACCTTGGTGCACCTCTTTTTTTCTTTGCATCATGTGCTGTTTGGGGACAATTTTTTGGAAGTGCCATCCTTCCTGACACTGCAGTGCCACTCCTAGATGGGCCAGGTGTTTGTGTCGGCCACTTGTGTCGCTTAGCTTAGTCACACAGCGACCTTGGTGCGCCTCTTTTTTTTCTTTGCAACATGTGCTGTTTGGGGACAATTTTTTTGAAGTGCCATCCTGCCTGACACTGCAGTGCCACTCCTAGATGGGCCAGGTGTTTGTGTCGGCCACTTGTGTCGCTTAGCTTAGCCATCCAGCGACCTCGGTGCAAATTGTAGGACTAAAAATAATATTGTGAGGTGTGAGGTGTTCAGAATAGACTGGAAGTGAGTGGAAATTATGGTAATTGAGGTTAATAATACTATGGGATCAAAATGACCCCCAAATACTATGATTTAAGCTGTTTTTTAGTTTTTTTTTAAAAAAAACACCCGAATCCAAAACACACCCGAATCCGACAAAAATTTTTCGGTGAGGTTTTGCCAAAACGCATCCGAATCCAAAACACGGCCGCGGAACCGAATCCAAAACCAAAACACAAAACCCGAAAAATGTCCGGTGCACATCACTAGTAAATACTCCAATGTTTTTTTGCAGTTCTGAGGACAATGGAGGTAATTCCAAGTTGATCGCAGCAGGATGTTTTTTAGCAGTTGGGCAAAACCATGTGCACTGCAGGGGAGGCAGATATAACATGTGCAGAAAGAGTTAGATTTAAGTGGGTTATTTTATTTCTGTGCAGGGTAAATACAGGCTGCTTTATTTTTACAGTGCAAATTAGATTGCAGAGTGAACACACCACACCCAAATCTAACTCTCTCTGCACATGTTATATCTGCCCCCCTGCAGTGCACATGGGCCCTCATTCCGAGTTGTTCGCTCGTTCTTTTTCATCGCATCGCAGTGAAAATCCGCTTAGTACGCATGCGCAAAGTTCGCACTGCGACTGCGCCAAGTAACTTTACTATGAAGAAAGTATTTTTACTCACGGCTTTTTCCTCGCTCCGGCGATCGTAATGTGATTGACAGGAAATGGGTGTTACTGGGCGGAAACACGGCGTTTCAGGGGCGTGTGGCTGAAAACGCTACCGTTTCCGGAAAAAACGCAGGAGTGGCCGGAGAAACGGTGGGAGTGCCTGGGCGAACGCTGGGTGTGTTTGTGACGTCAACCAGGAACGACAAGCACTGAACTGATCGCACAGGCAGAGTAAGTCTGGAGCTACTCTGAAACTGCTAAGTAGTTAGTAATCGCAATATTGCGAATACATCGGTCGCAATTTTAAGAAGCTAAGATTCACTCCCAGTAGGCGGCGGCTTAGCGTGTGTAACTCTGCTAAATTCGCCTTGCGACCGATCAACTCGGAATGAGGGCCATGGTTTTGCCGAACTGCTAAAAAATTTCCTGCTGCGATCAACTGGGAATTACCCCCATGGTTTTGCCCAACTGCTAAAAAAAATCCTGCTGCGATTAACTTGGAATTACCCCTATGTGTGGAGGCCCCGGGATGACCGCCCCTTCCGCCCTGACGTTAATCCGGCTCTGACTGCATCTACTCTTCAGCTCACTTTAAGACCTTCATGAACCCAGCACTCAACTGATTGTATGTTCTTTCCTGTACAGTCGTCTCAGTAGCAGAGGCATAACTAGAATTTTCAGAGCCAAAGACAAGATGAAAAGTGGCACCCTCCCCCCCCCCCAAAAAAAAAACCCCTATAAAATCAACTATGTGTGCGCGTTGAAGGAACGCACCGAAAAATGGGTGTGGCCATGCACCAGAAGGGGCTTGGTCACATATCAGAAGGGGCGTGATCACTGAAAATGGGGCATGCCAACATGACTATCACCTACCCCCTGTGTCGCCTCTCAGCACACTATCACCTCCCCCTGCGTTGTCTCTCAGCACACTATCACCTCCCCCTGCGTCGTCTCTCAGCACACTATCACCTCCCACTGAGTCGTCTCTCAGCACACTATCACCTCCCCCTGCGTCGTCTCTCAGCACACTATCACCTCCCCCTGAGTCGTCTCTCAGCACACTATCACCTCCCCCTGCGTCGTCTCTCAGTACACTATCACCTACCCCTTTTGTCGTCTCTCAGCACACCTACATTCAATTTTTGCACATTTAAGGCAGTAGAGTTCCCTATTTACACATTACACAGGCAGAGTCCCCTTTTTACACAGTACACACAGTGCCAGATACACACTACCCCACAGTGCCAGATACATATTACCCCACAGTGCCAGATACACATTGCCCCACAGTGCCAGATACACATTGCCCCCACAGTGCCAGATACACACTACCCCACAGTGCCAGATACATATTACCCCACAGTGCCAGATACACATTGCGCCCACAGTGCCAGATACACATTGCCCCCACAGTGCCAGATACATATTACCCCACAGTGCCAGATACACATTGCCCCCACAGTACCAGATACATATTACCCCACAGCGCCAGATACACATTGCCCCCACAGTGCCAGATACACATTGCCCCCACAGTGCCAGATACACACTACCCCACAGTGCCAGATACATATTACCCCACAGTGCCAGATACACATTGCGCCCACAGTGCCAGATACACATTGCCCCCACAGTGCCAGATACACACTACCCCACAGTGCCAGATACATATTACCCCACAGTGCCAGATACACATTGCGCCCACAGTGCCAGATACACATTGCCCCCACAGTGCCAGATACATATTACCCCACAGTGCCAGATACACATTGCCCCCACAGTACCAGATACATATTACCCCACAGTGCCAGATACACATTGCCCCCACAGTGCCAGATACACATTGCCCCCACAGTGCCAGATACACACTACCCCACAGTGCCAGATACATATTACCCCACAGTGCCAGATACACATTGCGCCCACAGTGCCAGATACACATTGCCCCCACAGTGCCAGATACATATTACCCCACAGTGCCAGATACACATTGCCCCCACAGTACCAGATACATATTACCCCACAGTGCCAGATACACATTGCCCCCACAGTGCCAGATACACATTGCCCCCACAGTGGCAGATACATATTACCCCACAGTGCAAGATACACATTGCCCCCACAGTACCAGATACATATTAATCCACAGTGCCAGATACACGTTGCCCCACAGTGCCAGATACACATTACCGCACAGTGCCAGATACATATTACCCCACAGTGCCAGATACATATTACCACATAGTGCCAGATACACATTGCCCCACAGTGCCAGATACACATTACATTACCCCACAGTGCCAGATACACATTGCCCCCACAGTGCCAGATACTCATTGCCCCCACCGTGCCAGATACACATTGCAACCACAGTGCCAGATACACATTGCCCCCACAGTGCCAGATACTCATTGCCCCACAGTGCCAGATACATATTACCCCACAATGCCAGGTACACATTACCCCACAGTGCCAGATACACATTACCCCACTATGCCAGATACACATTACCACACAGTGCCAGATACACATTGCCCCACAGTACCAGATACACATTACATTACCCCACAGTGCCAGATACACATTGCCCCCACAGTGCCAGATACACATTGCCCCATAGTGCCAGATACATATTACCCCACAATGCCAAATACACATTACCCCACAGTGCCAGATACACATTGCCCCCACAGTGACAGATACATATTACCCCACAGTGCCAGATACATATTACCCCAAGTGCCAGATACACATTACTCCACAGTGCAAGATACACATTGCCCCACAGAGATACACATTGCCCCCCCCCCCCCCGCTTCCCCCCCCCCCCCACTCACCGCTGCCCGCTGATATCTGCTATGTGAGGGGATGAGGGCGCAGTGCAGTACCTCTTCAGCCCCTCAATAAACCATGAAGTTCGGTCTCTGGCGGCTGCCCGCAAGTATCTTGGCACTGGTTCGTTAGCCAATCAGAGCTCGCGGACCGGCAGCTTATCAGGAGCCATCCACGAGCTCTAATTGGCTAACAAACCAAACCAATGAGACTTGCCCCGCCACCGCCGGAGACCAGACACTGAGCACATTGAGGGGCAGCAGGGGCGCTGTACTCAGGGCTGTCTTAACAGCAGTGTGGGCCCCTGGGCACAACAATGCACTGGGGCCCCTACCTATCCTCCAGCGGTAGGGGCTGGGGGTGCTATCAGCGGCAGCTTTGATGTCCCGTGGGAGGTAGGGGGTGTTTTATCTTCAGCTCAGCATGTAGGACCTGGAGCAGTAATTTCTGCTAATTAATCCTTTACTGAACAGATGCGGTGGAGGGAACACTAAAATGTATAAGGGGGCACTGGGCTGAATGAAGGGGCCCTGGTAAATGACTTCCAGGGAGGTAGGGGGGTTTTAATATGCAGGGGAGGGGTAGATAGTGGAGTGGGCTTAATATTCACCATTTTCCGGTGGGAGGGCAGCTTTCTTGACTGCAGATATCTCCAGTTCCTGGAAATAGATTTCTTGGCTTTGGATGGGATAAAAACACTAAAGAGTCTCACCTTTCAGGAGGTACTGGGGACTTGGGGATCAGAGTTCAGAAGCCAGAGCAATCCACCAACGAAAATATAAAACTGTATACCAGTTGTGTGGAGCTGGAGCAGGGACCAGCTGCTGGAAGGCTGATATCTCTGGTTCTGGGCATAGTAGAGACAAGCTGCCAGTGTTCACCAAAAGGGGAGAGTCCCAGCTTTTGGAGTATACCTTCAGAAAAACTCTAAGTCAAACAGAATCCGAGATATCTGGCTGGGAAGAGCAATTAACAGGCTTGGATGGGGACCACTGCTTTGAAGTCGGATATCTCTGGTTCCCATGGCCCGATTTTCAAAAATCTGGTACCCCTGGAAAGAGGGGACCCTCAGCTATCAGCCTAGGGCCCTTATACTCTTGGGGCCCTTGGGCAAGTGCCCATTGAGCCCATACGAAAAGACGGCCCTGGCTGTACTCTCCTCTCCCCACATAGTAGTGGGATGGCCCGGGGGCAGAGCAACAGTAGCGGGGGCGAGTGAGCTTGATGTACAGGGCCCACTCTGCTGGGCCTGTCAAGGTGCCCAGGTCACGTGCCCTGCTCGACCCCCTTAGTTACGCCTCTGCTCGGTAGTTAAATGCTGTACAGCCTGTCTGCTTCTCGGCTCCGCTCTTGGGCTATCAAACATGCAGCATCCAAACTTTCTGTGTATATATTCATCCTATGGAGGCTGAAGATATGGTTCTCCAGTATATGGCAGCTAACCCCACTATGGCTACACCTATGATATCATCAAGCATGCTCCTGTATGTCTCCTTCTCTTCCACTTGTTCTTGAATTGCAGGCTCTGACGTCATATCCTTCCTCATTGCAGCTGGTGCATGCTGGGCATTTTAGTTACTAGCGCCTCAATAAATAATGGCAAACTGCTCTAATCAAGCTGGTAGTTACTAGCGCCTGAGGATGTATTACACAGCCCCTCACTCTTCCCATCTTGTCAGTCACTTCTCAAAACCTATATATTATACTAAAACACAGCGCTTGCTACCACCAAAAAAAAGATTAATATATATATATAAAAATATCCAAGAAGGATTCCTGCGTCTCCCACTGGTGACACTGTATCACCTAAGGTAAACAATATGGAAAAAGACAGTATACACTATCAAGGGAGCGCTTAAATCGTATTGGATTTTAAATATATTTATTTTATTTTGTTCGTATTCCTTTTATAACATAAAACATAAAACATAAAACCATATGTAGATACAAATTGATATATTCAAATAATCCGGTCCACATGCAATATCCACATACAAGAACTCCTATAAAATTGCCCTTTAAAAATAATAATAAAAAGTGTCCATGAGTTGTCTTTTGTATATATACTTAATAGCAATTGCTACATGAACAGCTGTTCCTTGTAAGTACCGGAATGTAAAGTGCAGTTTATTGATTTTAGCCACTTTGATCCAATTATTATTAGAGTTTATCAGGGGGAGAGCGCTGTGTATTGTGCTGTCCACAGCGGTATGCTACGACCCCAATTAGTATATCGTCATATTGAAACTCTTTAGCCGGAATAAAGGTGTAGATCAGTAGCTTCACTCACTTGTGAGCTTACTTGTTGCTAACAGGGAGAGTCCGCTATGTTGATTATTAGCTGCGGCAATGCACTTCACCCCTGTGCTGTCTAGCAACTGTATAAATCACTGGTTACTCACGGCTGCAGCGGCTTTGAAATAGACAGGGTGCGGACCTCCTTTGCTCGGTCTCGCTATAGCCTTTGCCCTGTTTGATGGTTTTTCGGTGCTCACTGGAACTGGATAACAGCGGGCAGTAGCTTGCAAATGCTGGTGCCTTCCTTACGCGTTTCTCCGCTAAATAGGCTGGCGGTTTCGTCAGAGGATATCCAAAGCTACTGATCTACACCTTTATTCCGGCTAAAGAGTTTCAATATGACGATATACTAATTGGGGTCGTAGCATACCGCTGTGGACAGCACAATACACAGCGCTCTCCCCCTGATAAACTCTAATAATAATTGGATCAAAGTGGCTAAAATCAATAAACTGCACTTTACATTCCGGTACTTACAAGGAACAGCTGTTCATGTAGCAATTGCTATTAAGTATATATACAAAAGACAACTCATGGACACTTTTTATTATTATTTTTAAAGGGCAATTTTATAGGAGTTCTTGTATGTGGATATTGCATGTGGACCGGATTATTTGAATATATCAATTTGTATCTACATATGGTTTTATGTTTTATGTTTTATGTTATAAAAGGAATACGAACAAAATAAAATAAATATATTTAAAATCCAATACGATTTAAGCGCTCCCTTGATAGTGTATACTGGCCCTCATTCCGAGTTGTTCGCTCGGTATTTTTCATCGCATCGCAGTGAAAATCCGCTTAGTACGCATGCGCAATGTTCGCACTGCGACTGCGCCAAGTAACTTTACTATGATGAAAGTATTTTTACTCACGGCTTTTTCTTCGCTCCGGCGATCGTAATGTGATTGACAGGAAATGGGTGTTACTGGGCGGAAACACGGCGTTTCAGGGGCGTGTGGCTGAAAACGCTACCGTTTCCGGAAAAAACGCAGGAGTGGCCGGGGAAACGGTGGGAGTGCCTGGGCGAACGCTGGGTGTGTTTGTGACGTCAACCAGGAACGACAAGCACTGAAATGATCGCACAGGCAGAGTAAGTCTGGAGCTACTCTGAAACTGCTAAGTAGTTAGTAATCGCAATATTGCGAATACATCGGTCGCAATTTTAAGAAGCTAAGATTCACTCCCAGTAGGCGGCGGCTTAGCGTGTGTAACTCTGCTAAATTTGCCTTGCGACCGATCAACTCGGAATGAGGGCCACTGTCTTTTTCCATATAACCTCTCAAAACCTGCCTGTCCCTCAGGTGAGCGCTGGGTCCATGAATACATTAAGACTTATATCAGTTTCCTGATGATTTGTGCAGTGCCGCCACCGTGGCTGAATTGTTCATGCGCAGTAGAAAAATTATAGGGAACATGGACCTGATCGCTAGCAGGTGATTTTTGCACTGCTGCGATCAGAAAGTCGCCACCTACAGGGGAGTGTATTTTAGCTGTGCAAGTGTGTGATCACATGTGTAGCAGAGCTGTACAAACTGATTTTGTGGAGTCTCTGCGCAGCCCAGGACTTACTCAGCCACTGCGATCACATCAGCCTGTTCAGGACCGGATTTGACGTCAGACACCCTCCCTGCAAACGCATGACACGCCTGAGTTTTTCCAACCACACCCTAAAAATGCCAGTTGCCACCCACAAACGCCCTCTTCCTGTCAATCTCCTTGCGATCGCCCGTGCGAATGCATTCTTCACACAAAGCCATCGCTGAGAGGGGATTCGCTTTGTACCTGTTCAATGCGCCTGCGCATTGCGGTGCATACACATGCGCAGGCTGTACGAAAACGCAGCCTAGCGATCAGGTCTGAATTAGGCCCATGGTGCGGACACCATGTTATTGGAGACCTACTGTACATATGCACAGTAGACTCAGTGGGATAAATTTATTAAGGTGAGTGTTTTTTTTTTTTTTTTTTAGAACTGGTGATGTTGCCCATAGCAACCAGATTCTATCTATTATCTTCTAGAAGCAGCTAGATAAATGTTAAATAGAATCTGATTGGTTGCTATGAGCAACATCACCAGTTCTAAAAAAACTCCCACCTTAGTAAATTTACCCCTGTGTCTGCAAACCAGCTACAAAGGAGGGGGGCCCACAACACGGAGACTGCACATGTGCCCAGTGTTGGACTGGGGTATGAAGGGCCCACTGGGGGAATGTAGTGATAGGGTCCCATACTTAGGGGTGTGGTCAGTCTACAAAGGGGGTGTGGCCAGCCTCCACAGAGGCTTGAAATCATACTTACCTACTTTGCTGCCTCCTCCTCCGGGAGGAGGAAGCGCAGTAGGTGCATGGGGGCGTGGCCGGCAGCAGGACGGGCGGATCGGAGGTGTGGCCGGCAGCAGGATGGGCGGTCCGGGGGCATTGCATCAGGGTTGTGTCATCATGACTCCACCCCCCGCTGTGCTGTGCTGAGAAACGAGGCGATGCATAGCGGGGGGCGGAGCTACGATGATGCGATTCATCGGACCCCCTTGGGCCGCCCACTTGTTCTCTGTTGCGGGCGGCCGAGGGGGAAAGCGGGAGGCTTGCCCACCTTTCCGGGGGGCCGGGAGGGTCACCCGATTTTTGGGAGCCTCCCGGCCATTCCGGGAGGGTAGGCAAGTATGCTTGAAATGCACAATAGTCTTGTGCAGTGTAATGCAACATATCTACCATGTAAAATACAAGTGCACAGTCTGGAACCTGATCCCTAGAGGAAGGAGTGGGGCCCACCGGTGGTTTCCCCTGTACCCCTGTGGGCCAATCCGACCCTGCATGGGCCTACTTGTCTCCTAATACACCCTTGGAGCGACTGTATACTGGAATTAGGATTTCTCCTGAACTGCACTACTTATGTTGGGTATGAGTGGAAGGTGTGCTTTAAATAGGATTAAATGTTCATTTCAGATGACTCTGATGCCAGTGCTATGTTATGCTGTTAGCTGGTAGAGGTCAGCCTGTTGTTTTAAGTCGGTCCAGATGGCACACTGCCCTCTCACTGAAGGGAAAGGGTCCATTACTGCCGGATTGATGTTGGGATGATCCCAGCTGCGACGCTGACCTGTGACTCTCCCCATTACCGTACAGCAGGAACTGACAATGGAAATAAAAATATACAGTAACACCATCTAAAAATGAGAGGATGCGGACACACGTTACAGCAGGAAATAATCAGTTTCCCATCATTTACTACATTAATCCTCTAATGAGCAGTGAGGACCCATCTCTGTAATTAGCCGTGGATTAATATGCTCCGACGTGGTAACGCCAAATTCCTTGCTGTGCAGGAATGCAAAGTTTAATTGAAAAGTGACGTTTTAGGATGCTGCCAAATAATTGGGAACTTTAAGGAACACCTTAAATAATCATTTACTAATTCCTTGGTACACAGGAGACCCAAAGAAAATATTGCATTATAAAAGCCACGGGGCGATTGTTCCTCCCAATCACACGATGTTACAAAACTAGCAAAGATAAGGACACGGTGTCACGGGGAGTGCGGCAAGTTACCGGTTATGTGAAAAACATTAGCGCTCTTCTCCAAATTTTCCAGTGGCAGATACAAATATACTCAATAAGCCAACTGATGGGGAGATTCAGGAGCTGCTTACATAAACCAGCATCAGAGCCGGCGCTACCCGCTCAGCAAGGGGATGCAGTGCAGGGAAGCGCCGTGCTGAAGGGAGGCGCTGTCCTGCTCTGCATCCCCGCTGATGCCGACTACCGCTGCGCCTGTCACGCTGGTAGCGGCGCTGGCAGCATGTAGCGCGGCTCACTCCCCCTATCCTTCCCCAGAGAGCTGGGCTCAGTACGCGGCCTCAGTCCACACACAACGCTGAGTCGGTCATCATTTTTGGGGCGTGGCCTAATCGCGGGAGGCGTGGTCACACCCCCTTGTGATTTTTTTTTTACAAAACTTTGTAGTGCTGAGCAGGGTGTAGTGGTCCAGGGGGGGCCCTGAGCCCCTCAGCCAGAGTCAATTTGAGGGGGGAGTGTGATCACTTCCCCCCACTACCCGAACAGGCAGAGGCTCAGCAGTAGCAGCAGCCTCACTGCAGCACAGCACACTGCAGCATGTGCTGTGCTGCCAAGATGAGCGCTTATGCTGCTGCCCAGTAGGGAGTGCGGTGGACCAGGGCCCCACCGGCCCCTCCGTCAGTCCGTGGCCCGAGTAATTAGTACCCGTTCCCTCCCTCTCGGCATAACTGCCGACATGCTACAGAGCCGCTGCTGCAGGGGTAAATGCGCCTCCGAGAGACATGAGGAGAAGACAGAGGAGGAGCAGCGCCGGAGTCGGGACCTCCTGCAGGTACTGGGGCAGTGCTGTGGAGGGAATGAGGGATGTACCTGGCATAATATGTATAATGGACTCTACCTGGCCACGTAATGTGTATAAGGTGCTCTCCTGTGTGGGTACTACTGTGCAGTGTAATGTGACTAACGGACACTACTGTGCAATGTAATGTGACTAACGGATGCTACTGTGCAGTGTAATGTGATTAACGGACACTACTGTGCAATGTAATGTGACTAACGGACAGTACTGTGCAGTGTAATGTGACTAACGGACGGTACTGTGCAGTGTAATGTGACTAACGGACGCTACTGTGATGTGTAATGTGACTAACAGACGGTACTGTGCAGTGTAATGTGACTAACGGACGGTACTGTGCGGTGTAATGTGACTAACGGACGCTACTGTGATGTATAATGTGACTAACGGACGGTACTGTGCAGTGTAATGTGACTAACGGACGGTACTGTGCGGTGTAATGTGACTAACGGACACTACTGTGCAATGTAATGTGACTAACGGATGCTACTGTGCAGTGTAATGTGACTAACGGACACTACTGTGCAATGTAATGTGACTAACGGACGGTACTGTGCAGTGTAATGTGACTAACGGATGGTACTGTGCAGTGTAATGTGACTAACGGACGCTACTGTGATGTGTAATGTGACTAACGGACGGTACTGTGCAGTGTAATGTGACTAACAGACGGTACTGTGCGGTGTAATGTGACTAACGGACGGTACTGTGCAGTGTAATGTGACTAACGGGCGCTACTGTGCAGTGTAATGTGACTAATGGACGGTACTGTGTAATGTGAATAACGGACGGTACTGTGCAGTGTAATGTGACTAACGGACGCTACTGTGATGTGTAATGTGACTAACGGACGGTACTGTGCAGTGTAATGTGACTAACGGACGGTACTGTGCTGTGTAATGTGATTAACGGATGGTACTGTGCGGTGTAATGTGACTAACGGACGGTACTGTGCGGTGTAATGTGACTAATGGACACTACTGTGCAGTGTAATGTGACTATCGGGCGCTACTGTGCAGTGTAATGTGACTAATGGACACTACTGTGCAGTGTAATGTGACTAATGGACACTACTGTGCAATGTAATGTGACTAACGGACGGTACTGTGCAGTGTAATGTGACTAATGGACACTACTGTGCAGTGTAATGTGACTATCGGACGCTACTGTGCAGTGTAATGTGACTAACGGACGGTACTGTGCAGTGTAATGTGATTAACGGACACTACTGTGCGGTTTAATGTGAATAACGGACAGCATTGTGCCGTGTAATGTGAATAACGGACGGTACTGTGAGGTGTAATGTGACTAACGGACACTACTGTGCGGTTTAATGTGAATAACAGACAGTATTGTGCGGTGTAATGTGAATAACGGACGGTACTGTGCTGTGTAATGTGACTAACGGACGGTACTATGCAGTGTAATGTGACTAACGGACGCTACTGTGCAGTGTAATGTGACTAACGGACGGTACTGTGCAGTGTAATGTGACTAACGGACGGTACTGTGCAGTGTAATGTGATTAACGGACGGTACTGTGAGGTGTAATGTGACTAACGGACACTACTGTGCGGTTTAATGTGAATAACAGACAGTATTGTGCCGTGTATTGTGAATAACGGACGGTACTGTGCAGTGTAATGTGACTAACGGACACTACTGTGCGGTTTAATGTGAATAACAGACAGTATTGTGCCGTGTAATGTGAATAACGGACAGTACTGTGCTGTGTAATGTGACTAACGGACGGTACTGTGCAGTGTAATGTGACTAACGGACACTACTGTGCGGTTTAATGTGAATAACAGACAGTATTGTGCCGTGTAATGTGAATAACGGACGGTACTGTGCTGTGTAATGTGAATAACAGATGGTACTGTGTGGTGTAATGTGAATAACGGACACTACTGTGCGGTGTAATGTGACTAATGGACACAACTGCGTGGTGTAATGTGAATTGGTACTATTCTGGGGCCCCTATATTTTTGCGCACGCCTACGGTGCGTACTGTCCTTATGTTGGGAGTGGCGGGCAGCGAATTACATTTTTGCCCTGAGCTCTTCAAGGTCTAGAACTGCCCCTGCCACCAATTTTAATATATCTTTTTCTTTTCAAATGTAACATGCCCCCCGGGCACCATGACACCTAGCTACACCTCTGATAAGAGGCACTACTGTGAACATTGTGTATAATGGATAGTACTGTGTGGCATAACGTGAGTACTATGTGGTGTAATATGAATTGTGGGTACCATTGTGACTATGCCCCTCCCTGGTGTTACCACACCACTCTTTGCGGTGCGCACTGTTCCTTTTTTAAGGATGGGAGGGCACCAATTTATCATTTGCAGGGGGGCGCCAAACACTCTAGCACCGGCCCTGACTAGCATGATTCTTCTCCTGAATGAAGAATTTGGACCTTCTAGAGCAAGATAAAGCAGCCAGCCCATCATGGACCTGCAGTGTCACAAAGTCTTGGGAGCTTTGGTTGACAAGGCATGCAGGAACTTGTTGTTCCACTGCATCTGCTGAGAAATTGACTTGTAGATCCATGACTGCTGCAGAAAATTAGGCTTGCATGACTTGCTGTGACTTATAGTTCTACGCCAGCTGCAGAATATTAGGCTTACATAATATTCTGAGACTTGTACTGTACTTCAACACAGAGCTGTAACTAGACATTTTGGTGCCATGTGCCAAAAAGAAAATTGGTGCTCCCGTCCTCCCCATATTAAAAACAGACAATGCGTGCCGAAGGTGCTCACCAATAACATAGGGGTATGGCTTCCCGGGAAAGGGGCATGGCCACAAAATAGTACCAGTACACATTATACTACACAGTAGTGTCCGCTAGTCACAGAAGTAGACAGAACACAGTAGTGTCCATTATTACCCCTCCAAACCCCTCTCTATGCCTCACTCTTCTCTAAATGTATAACTTTACCTGCCCATTAGTAACCCCTCACTGTCACTGGGTGCTACAGGATGAGTTTAGTATCCAGAAGTATGGGATGCCGGCTGTCATGTGACTGATGACCGGCGCTGGAAGACCAACAGCTGACATACCGAAGGTAAGTATCGGGGTAACTGTCAGGGTTATGGCCCGGGAGTGGTGTGTGTGTTAGGCACCAGGGAGGAAGGGGGGGCTAGCCCTGGCTCCCCCCCCCATCCTTCCTGAGGGTTGTCCCTAGCCGCCACGGTGCTACTCCCAGGCGGTTAGGGTGGGGGTGGTGTAAAAATACTTACCCACTCCAATGTCGGAATCTCCAATGTTGGGATGCCAGTGTCGGTCATGTGACTGTCGGCATCCCGACGACCAGGATTTCATACCGAATCCGGTGCTACACCTGCACTGCTCCCTCACTGCTGCTGCTGCCTTGCCCTGTACTCAATGTAGGCTGGTGTCAGAGGCATCAGACTCGAGTGTTCACTTAGCTGCTGGCCTGCCTGTGCTCACTTACCTGAGTCCTAGCTATCCAGTGCTGTTGCCAGCTGAAAACACCACGGCTCCTCTGCGTAGGGCACTGTGAGAATGGGCTCCCAAGATACACTGCAGGAGACAGAGAGCCGGGAGGGGGCGGAGCACACAGGCGGGCAGCTGCACTGCTTCCTGCTGTAATGTTGACCGGCAGAGAAGGAACATCACCATTACATACATTACAGTGGGCAGCGCTGCAGCTGGCGACAGCGCATAGTACATAGGCAATCGCGGGTGGATGTGGACAGGTCTCTGTGTGCCGAGCACTGTCCGCATCACCCTACTTGTACCCCTGCTGTTCACAGACATATCAGGTGCACACACCCACCAATGACCTACAGATATATCGCCCATTCGGTGTTAGGGGTGATATATCAGTTTGTACCCAGCTTAAGTCCAGGTAACATCTGCAACAGCGGATGCATGTAAGAACCACATACAGCAACACATAATTATACTATGTAAAGTTGGACTCTTACATTAACATAAAGTAATAGGCAGACATCCACGGTCAGACAGAAAAGTGGCCACGGTCAGAATCAGCCCCTATATCTGCATTAGAATGAAGCACTGTCTGTCTACGTATAGCAGTCGAGAGATGGCAGCTTCCACCCAGTGCCCACAGGCAGGTGTCACTTTGTACATTCCGGAGCCTCTAGTGACTGGGGCACAGCAACCACACTTGCGATGATTAACCTTTACTGTGCCAATCACCGAAGGGCCAGCACTAGGTGGGCGGAACCTGACTGCAACCACAGGGCTCTCGGCTGAGTCTCAGTGGCTGAGGAAGTGACAACACGGTATTGGCTGTTGTTAGGACACATGTCCCGTTAGGCCGCAGTACAGACTGTGTTGTGACAGTCGGGTAAGAAAAGGGAGTTGGGGGCACCGGCTAGTGTGGCAAGAGCCTGGGCAGCCACGCGGTGAGTCCCAGGCAAACATTCAGCCTCTCACCTATGAGCATGTTGATGAGTGCAGCCTCCTGAGTGCCCCCCATCTGCCCATGTCCTAGCGAGGCTCTGATGGTTCGGGCGGTCATGCTGTGCACTGAAGACGGGAGTATAAGAGGACAGAGCCGTGTAACCCTAGTTATGGCACTGCTTCAATAGTAGATAAAGAATATTAGGCTTGCGTGGCATCATGATGCTTGCAGTTCAATGACAGATGCAGAGAATTAAGCTTAGGGATGGCCATCGACCATAGATGAATCATAATCTATGGTTTATGGCTGATGTCAAATGCTTTTGCCATCGATGGGGAGAATCAGATAGTTTCCCTCCATCGATGGCACAGCATAACCAATGGGTTTTTTTTGGTGTGCCCCCTGACATTTGTGAAGCCCCATGCCCAGGTTCTGATTCGTCCACAGGGATGACCATCGGTTGATGAAACATTGCTGGTTATCCATTGCATAGTTGGTAGCCATTGATGGCCACTTACCATATTGCCATCGATAGTGACTATCAATCATAACCACACCGATGGCCATCCCTAATTAAACTTGCATGGCATGCTGTTTCTCATAGTTTGATAATTACGTTATGCGAATAATTACGTTTGCATGTCATGCTGGATCTTGTAGTTCCAAGGCAGCTGCAGAGGTTTTAGCTAGTAGGGTATGCTGGGTCTTTTTTTTTATAACAGCTGAGAAATAGAATTAGATGGCATGCTGGGATATGTAGTTTTTGCGGCAGCTGAAGAGAATTAAGCTTACATGGCCTGCTAGGCACAGTAGACGCGGAGCCATTGACCAAACATAGCAGACTGGGTTTTCAGTCGAGGTAGAAATTTGAAGAATATCTCCCAAAATCAACCATTTTTGAACCCAAGGGTTACTTTTTGCACAAATTACCTGGAGGGGGATTCATAGGGGCTTATTCAAGGTTTTTTTTACCCGCAGCCGTGAGTTTTTTTCCTATTACGTTGCCGGGGAGATATTCCACCGCAGTAATTTCTACAGGAATTACCACAGCTTTTTTCTCGCAGTCCAAGTGCAAAATCAGGGAAAATTTCTATTTTCATTTAAAAATGTCAAGACTTGCTTAAGAACCCCTTGGACACTTCCCGAATGACTAATTTGGCAAGTGGAAGTTCTCAATTGACTTAACTAGTACAATAAATCTATGTGATTATAGGTGTGAATAAAATGGCCTCAAATTACACCAAAAAACTTTTTAATCAGTTTATGCTCCCAAAATTATAACAGTATTTAAATAAATGAAAAATAATTGTTTTTTTTTTAATCTTTTTTTATTAATAATTTAATTTTTTTTAAATGAACCTCAAATTATCCCCAAATCACCTTTAAAGCATTTATTAAGATCGAAATTATTTTTGTTCCAAAATGTTTTTATTGCAGTCGAGAAAGAGAGAGAGAGAGAGAGAGAGAGAGAGAGAAGGATTACAATAGAAGGTAACATACTGTGCAAATGCCACATGCATATATTCAATTTATAATTCCAGTTTATCAAAAGAGAGATACAACACAAGGGGGCTAATTCAGGTTGGATCGCAAATAGCGACCCCAAAAGCGGGGTTTTTACCGCATTTTTCCTTTAGTTCATCACGTCCAGATTCTAGAAGAGGTGTGAAAAAAATGAAAACCACTAAGGCAGTAGAACAAAATGTGCGTTCAGAACCATCACACATCCCTGAGAAGAGTCTAGGGGTCTCCACGTTAGCTATGTCTGACATTTCCTCATAGAGAAGCCTCACACTGTCCTCATAGAGAAGCATCTTTAGCCTCCTTCCACCATTTCTGCACCATCTACATGTGTGGAGCAGTACAAGTAAAAATGGTGATGAGATTATAATAGAGATTGAGGATGCTTGTGTGAAAGTGGAACAGGATGAGGGGCATATGTACTACTATCTGACACTGAGGGGAGAATTAAATTGTTTGAAAAGTCGGTTGGGTGTCTGTTTTTTCCTGTCTATTAGATAGGAAAAAACAGACTCCCATCTGACTTTTCAAACAATTGAATACCCCCTGAGGATGTTGATGTAGTTTGTTCAAGTCACTCACCAGCGGCTGCAGTTCTTGCCTGTAATAAAAAGAAAGTGATTGTGGTGCTTGGACATAAGACCAAAAAAAGCCACCTCTCGGATGTGTGATTATTTTTACCCAAATCCTGATGTTTGTGAATACATCTGCTCCATTTGTGAGGCCAAAGTTATTAAAGGTAGGGACATTAGCCATCTAGGCACCTCCTCCACATTACATCATTTGCAGCGAGTTCATAAAATTAATTTTACAAAATTATAGTAATTTGTTGTAACTAATACCTTCATCATCAACCTCCTCATTAGTGAACAGAGATACTCTTTCCAAAAAATTGTTTTATGAGGGCCCAAACAAACCAAGCACTTTAGCCTCAAAAGTGGGAGTCCCTGTCGCTGAAGTGGTTGGATTGTTAAACTGTGCATGTCCTTTTTAATATCCAACATAAGGGTGAGTGGGAGAGCCCAAGGCCATCTTGTACCACTTTTCTTTTCTGTCACTGCTGTGTGGCAAAGTTTCATAGATGTGCTATAAACTGCCGTGTGTTTGTGCTGCTGCTCTGTCACTTAGTAACCAGCCAGCTCATTACTTTATTTTAATTTCTATGCTGGTTGGAAATATGGAAAAAGTGGTGAAGTCTCTACCTTAATGCCTCAAGTTGGGTGCATATGCTTCTTTATTTGAGGGCATCGATGGAGCACAGAGACTGTCAACTCGCCAATCTCATCTTGCTTATTCACCTTTTACTGTATCTCCAGACACCTGATTCAGTAAGGATTGCAAGGCCACCCAGATCTCTAAAAATAGGGTAGCCTCCCTCCAGTGCAGCCTGGCTGTGTCCCCGCAGGAGGCCCGCCACCATTTTTGTGATGGCAGCGGCTGCGTGTGATGTCACGCAGCCGTCCCCAGCACACTCACCGTTTGACTGCCGCTCCCCTATTTTGAAGCCGGTCTCCCCCAATACTCAGTCTACGCCTAGGAAATGGAGCATTGCCACCCCCCTCCCCCGCCCCGCGAATGCCTGCGAAGGTGTTCGCATTTTCTACGGGGTATGCACAGGACGGGCCCTGCGCATGCGCTCACTCCGCCCCCCCTCACCTGTGTGCTGCCAGCATCCCGGTGTGCGCCTGGATACCCCAACCCCCTTCTCCACCCCAACACAGCCAACTGTCCTTCCAGCCGCACGGTGGTGGAGGAGAAGCCTGGGACTTCCTGCAGACGTCACCTCCTGGGGCTAAGAGGTGGAGGAGACTTGTGTACACCCTATTACCCAGCGGCACTGGCTTCGCAAAGGGCAGCTCTAATCGCTTTGCGATGCTAATGGCATATGTTAGTACATATGCAATTAGTATCAAAGTGAATTTTAGTGGAATGTATTCCGCCTTCTTTGTACATTCTGCCCTCTGAGTGAAAACATCTTGTATTGTCATGAGAGGCAGAAGAACATACCTCATTGACAGTTGCAGAACTACCACTCATAAATAAAGGGCAAGGCCTGAGCCTATCCTAGCCACTGTGCGTGGTGATTGTCATGTCGGCAATTTTATGTTTTCTGCACTAAAATTTCCCTTTTATAGAGGTATTTTATTCTTTACAAGGATGATTGGTTATGTAGCACTTGAACTTGTATCTATGTGACTTGCGTTATGGTTGGTGTTCTATAAATATATACGCAATAGGTATGTGAAAAAAGTTAAAGTAAAAAGAAGAAATGGCAAAAGAAAAAAAAACATAGAGTGTAAAGCAAGTTTGCCAATTTCAAGTTCATAAAGGAAATTTCCAAGTTACAATATCAGGTCTGGAATCCGGTAGGATGATACTGGTGGTATTTATCTTCTGTGGATTAATTATGGTTATGAGGGTGGGTGGTATGGGTTCCGTGTGGGAGGGCCGGCATTCCGTACCCTCCACTCTCCGCAGAACTTACCCCTCCGATGTACAGGATGTGCGTTTCCTGGATATTAATGGCGTTAGCCGTGATTTGTTATCCTCCGTCCACCAGGCATCCGTGCTTTGCTGTTGAGTGTCTCTTCTCACGTGGCTGGCCCGTCTATGCATTGACTTCCGGAAACTTATGGTATCGCGCTGGTCCCGCGGTTAGTTACTGAGTTACAGGCCACTCGACTCGCTGGCTGGCGAGGAGACTTGTGGGATTAGCGGTCAGTGGTTGGTGTTGATTGGTGTTGGCTTGTGCTCCAATGCGTTTCTGCCTTAGCAGGTTTGCCCTAAGCAGCTGCTTAGGTCTGAATTCCTGTTCTTTTTTATTTCAGTTAATTAATACCTAGTGGGTTCTTTTTTATAAAGAAAAGGGAGAAAAGAGGGAACATTTAAATGAAAAGGAAAGAAAAAAAAAGGTATAGGAGAAACACAAATAAACAAATGGCAGGAAGGATAAAAAAAAGATAACAAAATACAAGAGATAAAGCAATCATATTAGGTCACTAACTGAAAATGGGAGGGGCCAGGACTGGAAGTGGGAAGAGGAATGAGTAGAGAGGGGAGGAGTCAGGATTAATTCTTAAACCGCCCCCACTAAAAGAAAAGTCTAGATCTAGATCCTGGTGGCAGCAGCTTCAGCGCTAGTATTTGTACGCTGCTCCTGCTCTTCTCTTAACTGATCATTATCTATTTTACATTCACAGCTCAGCTCACAGTGAGGGGATTCAAAGGGCTTTTCTGCATACATGAACAAAGTCGCACTGGGGTACAGCGCACGGACCACTACAAACAATATATATTTGTTTTATATTTTAAGTTTGCAGCTAATCTGACACTGAGGCGATTCAAAGGGCTTTTCTTGTGCATAGACACAGTGACAGCACAGATTAATTTATTCTGTCGATCCAAGAGATGTAATAATTAGACAACTCAAGCAGGTCAGATTTGATGTTTTCTGATAGACGAGGATAGTTTGCCTAATGGTGAGTCAAGTAGATACCGAGGTACTTGATTTTCTTTTTATGCCAGTTACAGGGTAGCAGAATTTCTAAATCATGCTTCCGCACCGCTGGGATATAAAATTCAAGAACCTCCGTTTTATCGACATTCATTTTATAGTCTGATTTTTGAGAGTACAGATGAATTTCAGATAACAAAGACGGGAGGGAACAAAGATGAATGCAGATCTTGCTGCGTCCATCTCTGAATAACCCCCATAATTCATAATGTATAATAACATCAAATAATTGTTAATAATATTGGATTCAACAGGACTGAGTTAGGAGAATTGGGAACCACATTTTTTGTGCTGTCCATCTGCATTTTATTTTATTCTTGAAGAAAACTTCTCACATTGATGACATGAGGGCATCTAGTGGCCGCACTTGATATTGCAATGATTTAACATACAGTATACGGGCATATTTATTCTTATTAGAGATGTGCAGCGGGCATTTTTCATGTTTTGTGTTTTGGATTCGGGTCCGCAGTCGTGTTTTGGATTCGGACGCGTTTTGGCAAAACCACCCTTTTGGATTTTTGTCGGATTCAGATGTGTTTTGGATTCTGGTGTTTTAAAAAAAAAAAAACACCTCAAAAACAGTTAAAATCATAGAATTTGGGGGTAAGTTGGATCCTATAGTATTATTAACCTCAATAACAATAATTTCCACTCATTTCCAGTCTATTCTGATTTCTGAACACCTCACACCTCACAATATTATTTTTAGTCCTAAAATTTGCACCGAGGTCGCTGGATGACTAAGCTAAGCGACCCAAGTGGGCGGCACAAACACCTGGCCCATCTAGGAGTGGAACAGAATGCAAGTTGCTCATATCAATTTGACAATATGCTTCAGGTGCTTGAAAGGGAGGGGTAATTCTAAGCAAGAGACAGGATGGGGATTAACCCCTGGTGTCCCCCAGCACACCAAACTATATGGGTAACATGACTTGAAAACCTACATATAATAGAAATCCAGAGGTCTTCGTTACATATATCTGCAGAAATATGGCAAAGCCACCAGGCCTCGACAAGGCTCCTCTGATGCTGGTGGTCCTAAACCTAATACTATATCTGGGCCCGGGGTGCAGAACCCCACAAACCGGCACAGGCCAGCCACCCCAGGGCAGCACACATGTGAGAAGGTAAAGTGTTAGTATGTGTTAATTAAAGGGAACGCAAAATCTGTATACAAAAAGTGATACACTAGTGACGGTGTAATTAAAAGACCTAAAGGATTAATAACAGTGTTAAGGGGGGTGCTAAATAAATATAATAGTGTGCTACCCCACAGCAGCCCAGCCACTCCAATCAGGGGGAGCTGCACCCCAGACCCATTTCCAGTAATAATAATAATAATAATAATAATAATAACAACCCTTCTGGGTCATACTAAATATAGTGCCACATGATAATGGCACCTAACAGATATACCCAAATTGAGAGCTAACTTACCTGGAGCCACCCCTGGGATCTCCATATGGCACTGTAGGAACCAGCATGCCCTCCAAACACTGGTCCCATCTATGCCTCTCATACTAGCAAAACAGAATGCAAGTTGCTCATATCAATTTGACAATATACTTCAGGTGCTTGAAAGGGAGGGGTAATTCTAAGCAAGAGACAGGATGGGGATTAACCCCTGGTGTCCCCCAGCACACCAAACTATATGGGTAACATGACTTGAAAACCTACATATAATAGAAATCCAGAGGTCTTCGTTACATATATCTGCAGAAATATGGCAAAGCCACCAGGCCTCGACAAGGCTCCGCTGATGCTGGTGGTCCTAAACCTAATACTATATCTGGGCCCGGGGTGCAGAACCCCACAAACAGGCACAGGCCAGCCACCCCAGGGCAGCACACATGTGAGAAGGTAAAGTGTTAGTATGTGTTAATTAAAGGGAACGCAACATCTGTATACATCTAGGAGTGGCACTGCAGTGTCAGACAGGAACAATAGTCCACCAACCAGGGCCGGTGCAAGGTTTCTCGGCACCCTAGGCAAATTCCTGCCTACACAACCCCCCCCCCCCCCCCCCCTTCCTCCCGGCCCTCCTCCTTCCCCTGTTGCTTGGACAGTGGAGTGATCATGTTATCTAGAGGCTGTGTTAACAGTATGTTGATCCTCCTGAAGCAGCCAATTAACAGCAAAAGAAAACCTTATGACAAATATTATATTAAATGCACACAAGTTAAAATGCATCCATCCCCATATCCATATATAGTATAATACCACAGTATGTTGTTTTATACAGTATTATAGATAGTCACCAGGGTTGCAACTAGAACTTTGTGGCAGTGACGTGCGGTGAGGTCATTGGCTGGGGAGGCACTGAGATTTATATATATATATATATATATGTAAACAGAAAGCAGGAGGCGGCACTCGGAGACTTTAAAATGCAAATAGTGTATTCAGCAAAAAACCAACGTTTCGGGGTCAGATGTACCCCTTTGTCAAGGTGAATAACAAGTGTGCAGTGTGGTAACATACCTTAAATAGAGAGATATCCCTCCGTGACTTCCGCCCGCCCGACCACGCTGATTCCCGCACCATTTCCGGCTGCCTGTATCTGACGTCAGCGCTGTCGTGTGCGGTCGCCGTAGCAACCAGGAAAACAGTCCGTCCTCTCTGCTGTCTTCCGGCTGTCGGGTCTTTCGTGGTCGCGTCTGGTTGCTATGGTAACCAGGCGTGCAGAGCGGCCGGGCTGCGGCGCTATGTGAAGGAAAGAGAAGTAGGAAAAAGTGAACCGTGTTAAAATTAAATGTAACAGTACCCTATCACCACTAACAGAGCTAGCCATAGGAGAGATCTCCACAAATTCTAAATGCAGTCAGCTATATTCAACAATTGCATTGCCGACCCTGCTGTTAGTCTAAAGGGGCTGGAATACCGCAAAACCGTGTAGGAGGATCGAGAGAAGGGCGAAAGGTCTGAATCACTGAGTCCCTACTAATAATCTGGGGGAGCTATCCATGACTGATCACCGGAGGAAGACATTAGATCACACAGTGATTGCAAACTCAATAGACATTTGCGCGTTATCCACAACGACTTGTGGAGATACCTCTAGGCTAAAGATGAAGGAATGTGCAGAACAGCTTATAGTGGCAAAAAGAAAGAGATGCTAACAGCGACATAATTAAAAGATATTAAAGCTCAATTTTTCGTTGAGGCCATTTGGATTAGTGGTCCCCAACTTAAAAATCCACCGAGTTTCCAACTGCAGCAGTCTTCCATCCCTATCTCCTCCTCTAACATGTTTGGGGACATGATCAATAATCAGATAACGTAGATCCTTCATGGTGTGTCCAGCTAGTGTGAAGTGTCTCGCTACTGGTTGATCCGATTCTTTACCCTGTAGCGCTTGCTTGATGGCCGAACGGTGGAGAGCCATTCTTTCCCGGAAGGATCTTATAGATTTTCCCACATAATGAAGATTACAGGGGCATTTGATGATATAGATTATGTGGGTGGTTGTACATGTTAAAACGTATTTAATACTAAAGATCCTTTCGCTATGAGGGTGCTTAAAGTTTGGACCCGTGATCAAGTACTCACATGTTGTGCATTTTATGCATTTATAGCAGCCAGGTTTCTTTTCTAGAAAAGCACCTTGAGGTCGACTCTGCCTGTTTGCCTCTACTTGAAAACCGGTGACGTCCGAGTGGACCACTCTATCTTTGATATTCCTGCCCCGTTGGTAGCAGACCATAGGTCTTTTGTTGCGGAGAGAATAGAGGGCTTGATCCGAGGCCACTAGTGGCCACAAGGCTTTGGTGGCCCTCTGAACCACCGGGCTAGACGTATTATATTTGGTCGGGAAGATGATAACTGGTTTCTGTACTGGATTCTTAGGGGTTAACAAAGCTTCCCTGGGGATCTGCATAACTTCTTCTTTATGCTTCAGTAACAGTTGATAATCATATCCCCTTTCCAAGAATTTTGTAACCATATGGTCTAGTTCTTGTTCCAGATTGCGGCGATCGCTAGTGATCCGCGATACCCTGATCATCTGTGATCGGGGTAATCCCTCTTTCAAAGCCTTAGGATGATGACTGCTTGCTTTGAGCAGGGTGTTCTTATCGGTGGGCTTACAGAATAGGCCCGTGTGCAGGATTCCATCACGGATGGTAACTTGAACATCCAGATAGTTCAAGGTATTTGTACTTGTCTGGTAGGTGTACTTAATGCTCGAGGCCCTGGAGTTGATAGAAAACATCAATGAATTGAATTGGTCCACCCCCCCTGTCCACAAGATAAAGAGGTCATCTATAAATCGTGTGAACAGGAGGATGTGGTCAGCAGTGGACTTGTTTTTGAAAAATGACTCGAACTCCTCCTTAAACATGAAGATGTTGGCAAACGAGGGGGAGACGTTGCTCCCCATCGCGCACCCTGTCTTCTGGCTGTAAAACTTGCCGTTAAAAAGGAAGTAGTTCTTCTCCAGAGTCATACGCAGGAGCGTCAAAAATAGGGTACGGTCAAGAGATTCCATCTTTTCTTTTATTAGGAATTCCTCCATGGCTAATAGACCTGCCTCATGCGGTATACTGGTGTATAGACTCACCACGTCGACCACGCAGATCAAGGTGTCCTCTGGAACATGCTTGATTTCACCCAACCGGTTGATAAAGCTTGTTGTATCCTTGCTAAAGTGCTGGTGCTTGATAATAAAGGGTTGCAGGATGCTATCTAGGAAGACTGACACCGGTTGAAAAAAGGAGTCCCGAGCTGCTATGATGGGTCTTCCCGGCGGGGACTGAAGGTTTTTATGTACTTTTGGTACAGTGAAGAATATAGGTACCAGCGGATGTTCTTGCTTTAGTGCTGAATAGAGCTTGGAGGTAATCTTACCAGTCGCTTTGGCCTGGTCCAGAACGGAAAAGAGTGCTTTCTGGTATTCAACGGTAGGATCGTAAGGGAGTTCCTCATAGGTGGCTACGTCAGCTAGTTGGCTATAGATCTCGTTCAGATAATACTCCAGATCGAGCACCACCACTCCTCCCCCTTTATCCGCTGGGCGGATCACTATGTCTCGATAGTCTCCCAACGTTTTCAGAGCACCCCATTCCGCTTTTGATAAATTGCAATGCGTTTTAGGTAGTTTTGGGGCTTCGTTGTACCTTTTAACTGAGTCTCCCAGCAATCTTGTAAATGATCTAATGGATGCATTAGTGGAGACCGGGTCAAAAGAGGATTTTGAACGTTGGTTCAGAAAGTTCTGGTGAGTGACATCTAGTGGAGAGGGGGAGGGGGGCTCCTTCATGGTGGACTGGAAGTATTCCTGGCGTCTCAATTTACGAGAGAATTGATGTAATTCAATATGCCAGTTAAAGTCATTAAAGGGGTTTGTCGGGACAAAGGACAGCCCCTTTTCCAACACTGCTTGTTCCACCTCTGAGAGGCTCCTATGGGACAGATTATAAACTAAGGTTTTTTGTTTATTGAGGCTCCTCTGGTTCCGTGCGTTTTGGCCGCCCCTGCGGGTGGTCGTCCTCTTCTTCCTTTTTCTGTCGGTGTGTCCGACGCCGTCCCTAAAGGGACCGCCGTCCGTTGAGATGGTCCTTCTGAATCTACCGGACCAAAGTCGCTGTCGCTGTTCGATGTACCGGGTGCAGTCTGCTGTGCTTCCCTCCTTTTCCGCCAACTCTGCTTGCCCCGAAAATTGTATGGTTTTGAGTTCGCCGAATTATCTCCCATCAGCCATCTATATACTCGATTGGAATCGTAGTCCTCCTTTACAATTAGTTGTTTGTTTCGCTTAAATTTGACCAAATCGCTTCTGTATTTATCGACTTGGTGTTGGAGTTTAACCATCCATTCTTGGTTAAGGTCACTCTGCAATTCTATTTTGTGCGTCTTCTCTATGGTTGAGATTTTTCCCCGGGTGATGCCCAATTCTTTACCCGCTTCTTCCACCACCAGTAGCATGAGATCTAAACTGCATTTATTTAAAATCCCGACCCATTTCCTGCAAAAGTCAGGATTAAACCGTCCTATGGTGGGGACATTTCTGATGCGGAATCCTCTAGGCACCATTTTTTGTCGATGATAATCTGAGAGGGAGATTCCATGTAGCAGAAAATCGATCTCCCTTCTCTTAAGCTTAAGTAGCTGATGATAGAGATCCTCTATGTTCCCTGAAGACTCCTCTGGGTTGAGATGTTCCTTAAATCGTAAACGTTCTGCGTCATCATCAGTATAGCTGAAGGATTCTCCTAGTGTGGAGAAGATACCTTTGCATCCAGGTGAGTCGTCAGTATCGCCCAGCTCCATGTGGGTTAAGGTGCTGCGTGCTAGAAGTGAACGTGCCACTTAAAGTGCTAAGTGTCCAAAGTGCTGCTGTGCAAAGTGCAATATATCCACTCCTGACAGAAGAATGACCTCTGCTATCGAGGCTAAACAAGATGTGGGGGGCTGCCTTGTCCCAAGCTGATGGTGCTACCAGTGTTGGTGGTCCAGCATCAATTTAATATGTTCCCCACGGACCGGCACTCCCTCCTCCGTTTGCTGGGATAGCTCCGGTGCCCTCCAGGAAGATCCACATAAACAGAAAGCAGGAGGCGGCACTCGGAGACTTTAACATGCAAATAGTGTATTCAGCAAAAAACCAACGTTTCGGGGTCAGATGTACCCCTTTGTCAAGGTGAATAACAAGTGTGCAGTGTGGTAACATACCTTAAATAGAGAGATATCCCTCCGTGACTTCCGCCCGCCCGACCACGCTGATTCCCGCACCATTTCCGGCTGCCTGTATCTGACGTCAGCGCTGTCGTGTGCGGTCGCCGTAGCAACCAGGAAAACAGTCCGTCCTCTCTGCTGTCTTCCGGCTGTCGGGTCTTTCGTGGTCGCGTCTGGTTGCTATGGTAACCAGGCGTGCAGAGCGGCCGGGCTGCGGCGCTATGTGAAGGAAAGAGAAGTAGGAAAAAGTGAACCGTGTTAAAATTAAATGTAACAGTACCCTATCACCACTAACAGAGCTAGCCATAGGAGAGATCTCCACAAATTCTAAATGCAGTCAGCTATATTCAACAATTGCATTGCCGACCCTGCTGTTAGTCTAAAGGGGCTGGAATACCGCAAAACCGTGTAGGAGGATCGAGAGAAGGGCGAAAGGTCTGGATCACTGAGTCCCTACTAATAATCTGTATATATATATCTGTATAATCTGTATATATATATCTCCTATATAATAGCCCAGATCTGTGACTTTGTGACTCATTTGCTAACGCTGGGCGGAGTCACAACACTGGGCGGAGTTAGTCAAATGAGTCACAGATCTGGGCAAATCTATAGGAGACTAGGAGCAGAAGCAGATGGTATGGGCATGGCACAGGCAGGGGTGCATACCTCCCACCTTTCTTCAGGCAGGAGGGACACACATGCGGCGAAAAGGGGGTGTGGTCAACGAAAAGGGGCGTGGCTTCACCGGAGGGCCCCCGTTTTCGTCAGTGAGGGGGCATGCCCAGCGCTCTGTGAGCTGCTGGCATGCCCCCAGGGGCGGATTATGAGTCCGGGGGCCCAGAGCACTTGAGACAGGGGGGCCCTATCTCATTGCTGTGGGTTTGTGGGCGTGGCCTAATCGCGGCTGCGTGGCCACGCCCCCTTATGCAAATTCCGGATATATATTTTTTTCATGGGATTTTGGCCCCTCAGCTAGGGGTAAATCCAGAGGGGGTGGTCGCTCCCCCCTACACACCCGCACAGGCAGAAGAAAGCAGGGAGGCTGCTGCCTCCCTGCAACACCACAGACCTGCCAATACGCAGCAGCGTGTGCTGACTGTAGCACAATGCTGCTGCTGTTACTGGCAGGACGGGGAGCTTAAGAGCTGGGACAGAGCTACTCCAGCCAGGGAGGCCCCTAAAACTGTGGGGCCCACGGTACGTACCCCCTGGCCCTCCCCCCTTAATCCGGCTCTGCTGCCGGAACCCCCGCTTAATCCGTACCCCCTGATGCCCCCTCTCCTCCTGTCTCCACTAAATAGACGCTGTGCGCATCTATTCACAGCGAGTTCAGGAGCTTCCCAACTGACCCCCCTTCACCGCAGGACACTGCGGGCCACAGGTGGGACAGCGGGACAGACCAAAAAAAATGGGACTGTCCCGCGAAAATCAGGACAGTGGGGAGGTATGGGGTTGTGTGAGGGGGTATGCCATACAGACAGACGGGCACCGGCTCACTGTGTGCTTGATAGTGATGTGCACCAGAAATTTTTCGGGTTTTGGTTTTGGGTTCGGTTCCGCGGCCGTGTTTTGGGTTCGGACGCATATTGGCAAAACCTCACCGAAATTTTTTTGTGGATTCGGGTGTGTTTTGGATTCGGGTGTTTTTTTTCAAAAAACCCTCAAAAAACAGCTTAAATCATAGAATTTGGGGGTCATTTTGATCCCATAGTATTATTAACCTCAATAACCATAATTTCCACTCATTTTCAGTCTATTCTGAACACCTCACATCTCACAATATTATTTTTGGTTCTAAAATTTGCACCGAGGTCGCTGGATGGCTAAACTAAGCGACCCAAGTGGCCAACACAAACACCTGGCCCATCTAGGAGTAGCACTGCAGTGTCAGACAGGATGGCCCTTCAAAAAAATTGTCCCCAAACAGCACATGATGCAAAGAAAAAAAGAGGCGCAATGAGGTAGCTGTGTGACTAAGGTAAGCGACCCAAGTGGCCGACACAAACACCTGGCCCATCTAGGAGTGGCACTGCAGTGTCACGCAGGATGGCCCTTCCAAAAAACACTCCCCAAACAGCACATGACGCAAAGAAAAAAAGAGACGCCATTAGGTAGCTGTGTGACTAAGCTAAGCGACCCAAGTGGCCGACACAAACACCTGGCCCATCTAGGAGTGGCACTGCAGTGTCAGACAGGATGGCACTTCAAAAAAATACTCCCCAAACAGCACATGATGCAAAGAAAAAAAGAGGCGCACCAAGGTCGCTGTGTGACTAAGCTAAGCGACACAAGTGGCCGACACAAACATCTGGCCCATCTAGGAGTGGCACTGCAGTGTCACGCAGGATGGCCCTTCAAAAAAATACTCCCCAAACAGCACATGATGCAAAGAAAAAAAGAGGCGCAATGAGGTAGCTGTGTGACTAAGATAAGCGACCCAAGTGGCCGACACAAACATCTGGCCCATCTAGGAGTGGCACTGCAGTGTCAGACAGGATGGCACTTCAAAAAAATACTCCCCAAACAGCACATGATGCAAAGAAAAAAAGAGGCGCACCAAGGTCGCTGTGTGACTAAGCTAAGCGACACAAGTGGCCGACACAAACATCTGGCCCATCTAGGAGTGGCACTGCAGTGTCACGCAGGATGGCCCTTCAAAAAAATACTCCCCAAACAGCACATGATGCAAAGAAAAAAAGAGGCGCAATGAGGTAGCTGTGTGACTAAGATAAGCGACCCAAGTGGCCGACACAAACATCTGGCCCATCTAGGAGTGGCACTGCAGTGTGAGACAGGATGGCCCTTTCTAAAAAATTGTCCCCAAACAGCACATGATGCAAAGAAAAAAAGAGGCGCAATGAGGTAGCTGTGTGACTAAGCTAAGCGACCCAAGTGGCCGACACAAACACCTGGCCCATCTAGGAGTGGCACTGCAGTGTCAGACAGGATGGCACTTCAAAAAAATACTCCCCAAACAGCACATGACGCAAAGAAAAAAAGAGGCGCACCAAGGTCGCTGTGTGACTAAGCTAAGCGACACAAGTGGCCGACACAAACACCTGGCCCATCTAGGAGTGGCACTGCAGTGTGACAGGATGGCCGTTCAAAAAAATACTCCCCAAACAGCACATGATGCAAAGAAAAATGAAAGAAAAAAGAGGTGCAAGATGGAATTGTCCTTGGGCCCTCCCACCCACCCTTATGTTGTATAAACAGGACATGCACACTTTAACCAACCCATCATTTCAGTGACAGGGTCTGCCACACGACTGTGACTGAAATGACTGGTTGGTTTGGGCCCCCACCAAAAAAGAAGCAATCAATCTCTCCTTGCACAAACTGGCTCTACAGAGGCAAGATGTCCACCTCCTCCTCATCGTCCGATTCATCACCCCTTTCACTGTGTACATCCCCCTCCTCACAGATTATTAATTCGTCCCCACTGGAATCCACCATCTCAGGTCCCCGTGTACTTTCTGGAGGCAATTGCTGCTGGTGAATGTCTCCACGGAGGAATTGATTATAATTCATTTTAATGAACATCATCTTCTCCACATTTTCTGGAAGTAACCTCGTACGCCGATTGCTGACAAGGTGAGCGGCTGCACTAAACACTCTTTCGGAGTACACACTGGAGGGAGGGCAACTTAGGTAGAATAAAGCCAGTTTCTGCAAGGGCCTCCAAATTGCCTCTTTTTCCTGCCAGTATATGTACGGACTGTCTGACGTCCCTACTTGGATGCGGTCACTCATATAATCCTCCACCATTCTTTCAATGGTGACAGAATCATATGCAGTGACAGTAGACGACATGTCAGTAATCGTTGGCAGGTCCTTCAGTCCGGACCAGATGTCAGCACTCGCTCCAGACTGCCCTGCATCACTGCCAGCGGGTGGGCTCGGAATTCTTAGCCTTTTCCTCGCACCCCCAGTTGCAGGAGAATGTGAAGGAGGAGCTGTTGATGGGTCACGTTCCGCTTGACTTGACAATTTTCTCACCAGCAGGTCTTTGAACCCCTGCAGACTTGTGTCTGCCGGAAAGAGAGATACAACGTAGGTTTTAAATCTAGGATCGAGCACGGTGGCCAAAATGTAGTGCTCTGATTTCAACAGATTGACCACCCGTGAATCCTGGTTAAGCGAATTCAGGGCTCCATCCACAAGTCCCACATGCCTAGCGGAATCGCTCTGTTTTAGCTCCTCCTTCAATGTCTCCAGCTTCTTCTGCAAAAGCCTGATGAGGGGAATGACCTGACTCAGGCTGGCAGTGTCTGAACTGACTTCACGTGTGGCAAGTTCAAAGGGTTGCAGAACCTTGCACAACGTTGAAATCATTCTCCACTGCGCTTGAGACAGGTGCATTCCACCTCCTTTGCCTATATCGTGGCCAGATGTATAGGCTTGAATGGCCTTTTGCTGCTCCTCCATCCTCTGAAGCATATAGAGGGTTGAATTCCACCTCGTTACCACCTCCTGCTTCAGATGATGGCAGGGCAGGTTCAGGTGCGTTTGGTGGTGCTCCAGTCTTCTGTACGCGGTGCCTGAATGCCGAAAGTGGCCCGCAATTCTTTGGGCCACCGACAGCATCTCTTGCACGCCCCTGTCGTTTTTTAAATAATTCTGCACCACCAAATTCAAGGTATGTGCAAAACATGGGACGTGCTGGAATTTGCCCAGATGTAATGCACGCACAATATTGCTGGCGTTGTCCGATGTCACAAATCCCCAGGAGAGTCCAATTGGGGTAAGCCATTCTGCGATGATCTTCCTCAGTTGCCGTAAGAGGTTTTCAGCTGTGTGCGTATTCTGGAAAGCGGTGATACAAAGCGTAGCCTGCCTAGGAATGATTTGGCATTTGCGAGATGCTGCTACTGGTGCCGCCGCTGCTGTTCTTGCAGCGGGAGGCAATACATCTACCCAGTGGGCTGTCACAGTCATATAGTCCTGAGTCTGCCCTGCTCCACTTGTCCACATGTCCGTGGTTAAGTGGACATTGGGTACAACTGCATTTTTTAGGACACTGGTGAGTCTTTTTCTGAGGTCTGTGTACATTTTTGGTATCGCCTGCCTAGAGAAATGGAACCTAGATGGTATTTGGTACCGGGGACACAGTACCTCAATCAAGTCTATAGTTGGCTCTGAATTAACGATGGATACCGGAACCACGTTTCTCACCGCCCAGACTGCCAAGGCCTCAGTTATCCGCTTTGCAGCAGGATGACTGCTGTGATATTTCATCTTCCTCGCAAAGGACTGTTGGACAGTCAATTGCTTACTGGAAGTAGTACAAGTGGTCTTCCGACTTCCCCTCTGGGATGACGATCGACTCCCAGCAGCAACAACAGCAGCGCCAGCAGCAGTAGGCGTTACACTCAAGGATGCATCGGAGGAATCCCAGGCAGGAGAGGACTCGTCAGACTTGCCAGTGACATGGCCTGCAGGACTATTGGCTTTCCTGGGTAAGGAGGAAATTGACACTGAGGGAGTTGGTGGTGTGGTTTGCAGGAGCTTGGTTACAAGAGGAAGGGATTTACTGGTCAGTGGACTGCTTCCGCTGTCGCCCAAAGTTTTTGAACTTGTCACTGACTTATGATGAATGCGCTGCAGGTGACGTATAAGGGAGGATGTTCCGAGGTGGTTAACGTCCTTACCCCTACTTATTACAGCTTGACAAAGGCAACACACGGCTTGACACCTGTTGTCCGCATTTGTGTTGAAATAATTCCACACCGAAGAGCTGATTTTTTTTGTATTTTGCCAGGCATGTCAATGGCCATATTCCTCCCACGGACAACAGGCGTCTCCCCGGGTGCCTGACTTAAACAAACCACCTCACCATCAGAATCCTCCTTGTCAATTTCCTCCCCAGCGCCAGCAACACCCATATCCTCATCCTGGTGTACTTCAACACTGACATCTTCAATTTGACTATCAGGAACTGGACTGCGGGTGCTCCTTCCAGCACTTGCAGGGGGCGTGCAAATGGTGGAAGGCGCAAGCTCTTCCCGTCCAGTGTTGGAAAGGTCAGGCATCGCAACCGACACAATTGGACTCTTCTTGGGGATTTGTGATTTCGAAGAACGCACAGTTCTTTGCTGTGCTTTTGCCAGCTTATGTCTTTTCTTTTTTCTAGCGAGAGGATGAGTGCTTCCATCCTCATGTGAAGCTGAACCACTAGCCATGAACATAGGCCAGGGCCTCAGCCGTTCCTTGCCACTCCGTGTCGTAAATGGCATATTGGCAAGTTTACGCTTCTCCTCAGACGCTTTTAATTTTGATTTTTGGGTCATTTTACTGATCTTTTGTGTTTTGGATTTTACATGCTCTGTACTATGACATTGGGCATCGGCCTTGGCAGACGACGTTGATGGCATTTCATCGTCTCGGCCATGACTAGTGGCAGCAGCTTCAGCACGAGGTGGAAGTGGATCTTGATCTTTCCCTATTTTTTTAACCTCCACATTTTTGTTCTCCATATTTTAATGCGCACAACTAAAAGGCACCACAGGTATACAATGTAGATGGATGGATAGTATACTTTATGGATGACGAGTGACGACACAGAGGTAGGTACAGCAGTGGCCTACCGTACTGCTATATACAGTATAATGGACCTGGTGGACACTGTCAACAGACTGTGTTTATAGTATAAAGAAAAAAAGACACCACAGGTATACAATGTAGATGGATGGATACTTAGTATACTTATGGACGACGAGTGATGACACAGAGGTAGGTACAGCAGTGGCCTACCGTACTGCTATATACAGTATAATGGACCTGGTGGACAGTGTCAGCAGACTGCGTTTATAGTATAAAAAAAAAGACACCACAGGTATACAATGTAGATGGATGGATACTTAGTATACTTATGGACGACGAGTGACGACACAGAGGTAGGTACAGCAGTGGCCTACCGTACTGCTATATACAGTATAATGGACCTGGTGGACACTGTCAGCAGACTGCGTTTATAGTATAAAGAGAAAAAGACACCACAGGTATACAATGTAGATGGATGGATACTTAGTATACTTATGGACGACGAGTGATGACACAGAGGTAGGTACAGCAGTGGCCTACCGTACTGCTAGATACAGTATAATGGACCTGGTGGACACTGTCAGCAGACTGCGTTTATAGTATAAAGAAAAAAAGACACCACAGGTATACAATGTAGATGGATGGATACTTAGTATACTTATGGACGACGAGTGACGACACAGAGGTAGGTACAGCAGTGGCCTACCGTACTGCTATATACAGTATAATGGACCTGGTGGACACTGTCAGCAGACTGCGTTTATAGTATAAAGAAAAAAAGACACCACAGGTATACAATGTAGATGGATGGATACTTAGTATACTTATGGACGACGAGTGACGACACAGAGGTAGGTACAGCAGTGGCCTACCGTACTGCTATATACAGTATAATGGACCTGGTGGACACTGTCAGCAGACTGCGTTTATAGTATAAAGAAAAAAAGACACCACAGGTATACAATGTAGATGGATGGATACTTAGTATACTTATGGACGACGAGTGACGACACAGAGGTAGGTACAGCAGTGGCCTACCGTACTGCTATATACAGTATAATGGACCTGGTGGACACTGTCAGCAGACTGCGTTTATAGTATAAAGAAAAAAAGACACCACAGGTATACAATGTAGATGGACGGATACTTAGTATACTTATGGATGACGAGTGACGACACAGAGGTAGGTACAGCAGTGGCCTACTGTACTGCTATATACAGTATAATGGACCTCGTGGACACTGTCAGCAGACTGCGTTTATAGTATAAAGAAAAAAAGACACCACAGTTATACAATGTAGATGGATGGATACTTAGTATACTTATGGACGACGAGTGACGACACAGAGGTAGGTACAGCAGTGGCCTACCGTACTGCTATATACAGTATAATGGACCTGGTGGACACTGTCAGCAGACTGCGTTTATAGTATAAAGAAAAAAAGACACCACAGGTATACAATGTAGATGGATGGATACTTAGTATACTTATGGACGACGAGTGACGACACAGAGGTAGGTACAGCAGTGGCCTACCGTACTGCTATATACAGTATAATGGACCTGGTGGACACTGTCAGCAGACTGCGTTTATAGTATAAAGAAAAAAAGACACCACAGGTATACAATGTAGATGGATGGATACTTAGTATACTTATGGACGACGAGTGACGACACAGAGGTAGGTACAGCAGTGGCCTACCGTACTGCTATATACAGTATAATGGACCTGGTGGACACTGTCAGCAGACTCCGTTTATAGTATAAAAAAAAAGACACCACAGGTATACAATGTAGATGGATGGATAGTATACTTATGGACGACAAGTGACGACACAGAGGTAGGTACAGCAGTGGCCTACCGTACTGCTATATATAGTATAATGGACCTGGTGGACACTGTCAGCAGACTGCGTTTATAGTATAAAAAAAAAAGACACCACAGGAGTGTTTTTCAGGAAGACAAACGTATACTGGTGGTCACTGTCAGCAAAACTGTGCACTGTACTCCTGCTATAGCTGCTCCCCAGTCCCCACAATTAAGCAGTGTGAGCACTCAGCACAGATATATCATGCAGCACACTGAGCACAGGTATGGTATGGAGCGTTTTTTTTCAGGCAGAGAACGGATAAAAAATTGGTGGTCACTATTAGCAAAACTCTGCACTGTACTCCTCCTAACAGCTGCTCCCCAATCCTCCCCACAATAAGCTAAGCAATCAGATCAACTGTGTAGTATATAACTATATAAACGGAGAGGACGCCAGCCACGTCCTCTCCCTATCAATCTCAATGCACGTGTGAAAATGACGGCGACGCGCGGCTGCTTATATAGAATCCGAATCTCGCGAGAATCCGACAGCGGTATGATGACATTCGGGCGCGCTCGGGTTAACCGAGCCATACGGGAGAATCCGAGTATGGCTCGGACCCGTCTAAAAAGGGTGAAGTTCGGGGGGGTTCGGTTTCTCGGAAACCGAACCCGCTCATCACTAGTGCTTGACCCCCCACATCAGCAAACTCAGCAGGGGCTCTCTGGCGCGGAGGAGCGTCACTTTCTGGCACACTCCAGGCTTCTTAGCTGCAGTTTTGTGGGGCACCTGCCGCTGTGCAGGTTCCGTACTGCCTCTGTTATCTCCAGCCCCGGCAACCCCACCGCTAGCTGCAGCGCTGCCACCCGCAGTGAGGTGCGCCCAGCTCCTTCACACACTTTAGCCGGCGGGTAGCGCTGCAGAAGTCCGCGCTGATTGCAGGCTCCGACCCCCTCCTCTCTCCAGCCGCAGCATCTCCTGGGAGCTAACCAGTCACTCCCAGTCTCCCCGATCTATAGTGCCCGGCAGCCGCGAGGCCCGCGCCGCGTGCAAGCCACGACCCCCTCCTCCCTCCAGCCGCAGCGTCTCCTGGGGGCTAACCAGTCACTCCCAGTCTCCCCTTACCACAGTGCCTGGCAGCCGCGAGGTCCGCGCCGCGTGCATGCTATATGACCCCCTCCTCCCTCCAGCCGCAGCATCTCCCGGGAACTAACCAGTCACTCCCAGTCTCCCCTTACCACAGTGCCTGGCAGCTGTGTGAGGTCTGCGGTGTGTGACTGAGGAGGGGGGGAGGAATGCGGACGGGCAGAGGAAGCAGGACTCCAGCCTGAGAGAGTCAGCCATGCCAAGTCTCCACCAGCAGCAGATCCCAACAGGTTGGAGTGGAACAGCAGCAGCCAGCAGCAGTGACTCCGGTAAGACACATCTGTCTGTCACCACTGTTCTGTCCCTAATACCAATCTCTCCCGTGCCCTGTGTTCTGTCATGTCCCTGTCACCCCTGGCCTTGCCCTGTCACCCCTGGCCTTACCCTGTCACCCTTATCCTGGCCCTTTCACCCGTATCCTGGCCATTTCACCCTTATCCTGGCCATTTCACCCTTATCCTGTCCCTGTCACCCTTATGCTAGCCCTGTTACCCCTATCCTGGCCCTGTCACCCCTGTGCTAGCCCTGTCAACCCTATAATGGCCCTGTCACCCCTGTCCTGGTCCTGCCGCCCCTACCCTGGCCATGTCACCCCTATCCTGTCCCTGTCATTTTTGTCCTGGCCCCGTTGCCCCTGTCCTGGCCCCATCACCCCTGTACTGGCCCCGTCACCCCTGTCCTGGCCCCATCACCCCTGTTCTGGCCCTGTCACCCCTGTCCTGGCCCTGTCACCCCTGTCCTGGCCCTGTTACTGCATACCCTCCAACTACCTTTTTGGCAGGTACAGTCCCTGCAGCGCCTCCAGACCCCTCCCCAATGCACCACACCTCCGCACCTTCCCCTCCACCACATGCGGCACCCCACGCCTCCCCCATACGCAGTGCCTCCAGACCCCCTACACCACCCACGGCTCCCACTCCCCCGCCCCTCCACCACCCACAGCACCTCCAGGCCCCCTCCACCATCCACCCCCCATATATGTCTCCCCCCACTCCTGCCCCCCCTCCACCCACAGCATCTGCAGACACCCTCCTCAATCCATGGTTCCCCCCCCACTCCTCCCTCACCCACGACACCCCTACACCTGCCCCTCCACCACCTGCAGCGCTTCGAGACCCCCTTCCCCATCTGCCGCACCACTTGTACCTGCTCCTCCCCCCACCCATGGTGCCTCCAGACCCCCACCCCCGCCACCCCCGCCCCTTCCCATCCCACAGCACCTCTGGAACCCTTCACCCATCCGCAACATCCCCGCACCTGCCCCTCTCCCACCCATGGCACCCCTGCCCCTCCCCCACCTGCAGTGCCTCTGGACCCCTCCCCCATCTGCAGCCCCCACTCCTCTGCCCCTCCCCCATCCGTAGCACCTCCCGACCCTTCCCCATCCGGGCCCCCCCCACGCATCCACCCCCTCCTCCACCCGCAGCATCGACAGACACCCTCCCCCATCCGCAGTCCCCCCCGCACCCGCTACATTCTGTACATCATGCCCTGCAGGTGCTGTTCACGCCGTCGCAAGGGGCTGCGCCTCCTTCACCAACGCACGCCCTTTCATTGTGCAATATTTAACCACTAACAAAGGAATGCAGGTAATACTCCATATAATACAAATATTGAACCCGAGAAAGGCATGCAAGGGTTAAGGGGGCGTAGCCCCTTGCGACGGTGTGAAGAGCGCCCGTAGGGCGCGATGAAGCACCTAGTATATATATATATATATATATATATAGATACCCATGTAGTGGCCGGCACTCGGAAGGCCTCCGTGGACTTTCTGGCTCAGGTGCCATCCTATGAGGTTTCACCTCCATCAATAAACCATGTAAAGAAGGCGGCACTCAGAGACTTAAAGGGGCGGCAGGGAGGGGATAGGGAGACGCGGAGCTGCTGGGACGGGATAGGGAGACGCGCGCCGGCAGGGAGGGGATAGGGAGACGCGGGGCGGCAGGGAGGGGGTAGGGAGATGTGGGGCTGCAGGGAGGGGATAGGGAGACGCATGGCGGCAGGGAGGGGATAGGGAGATGTCGGGCGGCAGGGAGGGGATAGGGAGATGCAGGATGATAGGGAGACGCAGGGCGGGAGGGAGGTGATAGGGAAACGTGGGGCGGCAGGGAGGGAGGGGATAGGGGGACGCGGGGCGGCAGGGAGGGAGGGGATAGGGAGACGCGGGGCGGCAGGGAGGGAGGGGATAGAGAGACGCGGGGCGGCAGGGAGGGGATAGAGAGAAGCAGACACAGTGAGTGATATTCTTGTACAACTTATTGTGCTGCAGCATTTTTCCTGGGTCATGTGTGCCTGACAAAAGTCCCCTCACTGCCAGTAAAGAAGCTGAGGAAAGAGAAAAGGGGGGAGTGTAGTAGGGTGGTCTCCAGGGGCAGAGACAGAGTGAGCAGCATAGTAGAGACACTGTACTGATTCTCTATGGCAGTGTGCTGAGCTTGATCCTAGTCCTACGGGAACTCTTAAACTAGGTGAACTCTAGTGGATGTGACCAACGGCAGAAGTGGTGACATCACGGGGGGGGGGGGGGGGGGGGGTTGCTGTGTGTGCCCGCAGGAGCAGAGTTCTAACCTGACGTCACAGCAGCTTCTCTTGCAGTAGACATCACCATCCGCAGCGTCTCCCCTCTGCCCATTCTATGCTCATCTTGGGGCTTCTGGCAGCAGTAGTGACGATAATGTTAGGGGGATGGATCGTCGATGGCAGCCAGAGGGGAGAACTTGAAGTGCTGTCTAGAGCGGAGGCGGGGATAAAGGGGCTACAATCCTTCCTAATGACGCCTCTGACTCTCCTCCGCATAATGCCGAGTCCGACAGCCAGGGCCGGACTGGGACTAAAAATAGGCCCTGGCATTTTTGAAGCACACAGGCCCACCTCTGTGACTCCTCCCCTTACTATTCCTGACTCCTCCCACTTATTAGTCTATGTTCTTACAAATATAATTAATATTCTAACAACATACAGGCGTACATCATTCTCTATTAAAATATACTCAACCAGTGGTTGAAGTGGAAATTTTTAAGTGGGGGTATGGAAATGTGAGGTTTGTAATTAAGCGCGCGCCTGCGCTCCGGAAAAGGGGGTGTGGTCACTCAAAAGGGGGCGTGGTCACTCAAAAGGGGGCGTGGTCTTCAGTGTAGTTTACCACACCATACACCCCTTATACGCATTATGCACCACAATAGTAGGACCCCTTATACTATCTAGTACTGCTGCTCCTTTCACATTATACCACACAGTATGAGCCAAAATTCACATTACAGCACCCGGTATGAGCCGAAATTTACATTATATGCCCCCGATAGTGCAGTGCCAGGTATACAAATGCCCCCACAGTGCCAGGTATACAAATGCCCCCACAGTGCCAGGTAAACAATTGCCCCCACAGTGCCAGGTAAACAATTGCCCCCACAGTGCCAGGTATACAAATGCCCCCACAGTGCCAGGTATACAAATGCCCCCACAGTGTCAGGTATACAAATGCCCCCACAGTGCCAGGTATACAAATGCCCCCACAGTGCCAGGTATACAAATGCCCCCACAGTGCCAGATATACAAATGCCCCCACAGTGCCAGATCCACAAATGCCCCCACAGTGCCAGGTATACAAATGCCCCCACAGTGCAAGGTATACAAATGCCCCCACAGTGCCAGATATACAGATGCCCCCACAGTGCCAGATATACAGATGCTCCCACAGTGCAAGGTATACAGATGCCCCCACAGTGCCATGTATACAGATGCCCCCACAGTGCCAGGTAAACAATTGCCCCCACAGTGCCAGGTATACAAATGCCCCACAGTGCCAGCCAATTGCCCCCACAGCAGCCAGTGCTGCAGCTACTTACCGCTGCTGCACTGCTGCTGCTGCTGCTGCTCCTCCTCCTCCGGGCTGTGAGGGACGGGGGTGAGAGCGCCGGGCGCCCGCCAGTGCGGCTGTGTCTGGCGCGGCAGCGTATAGCGTTCAAACCAGCCGCCGGTTCGTGAGCCAATCAGAGCTCGCGGACCGGCGGCTTTTGATTGGCTGCCGGTCCGCAAGCTCTGATTGGCTCACGAACCGGCGGCTGCTTTGATGTCCGCTATACGCGCCGCGCCAGACACAGCCGTGCTGGCGGGCGCCCGGCGCTCTCACCCCCGGCCTTCACAGCTCTCCAATCCTGACAGCTGAGACGCGCTGCCGCCGGACTGAGCGGCAGCGCGTCTCAGTGACCGCTGGACCGGCCCCACGTGGCCATCGGCCCTGTCGACAGCCCTGCTCCTCCTCTCTAAAAATTATATTTTGCTAGGTAATACCAGACCAGGGGCAGCCGCGGCAAGGGTCTAGCCTGCCACAGCCGTCACTCACCTGGTCCTCACCAACGGCAGTGTATTGATTTCCCTGCTCCATGTCTCTTACAGAAATCGACGGGGCTGCGGGTATGAGAGAGCAGGTCAGGAGATGGGCGCCACACAGGGTGAGTCACTCACTTGTAAACAAGTGCACGACATGTTAGCGCTGACGCCTAGGATGCCTGTTAGGCTGTCTGTGTGGCGCCCGTCTCCTGATCTGCTTTCTCATACCCGCAGCTCTATCTATTTCTGTTAGAGACAGGGAGAAGGGAAATCAATACACTGCCATTGGTGAGGTGAGTGACGGCTGTGGCAGGCTAGACCCTCGCCGCGGCCGCCCCTGGTCTGGGCTTACCTAGCAAAATATAATTTTTTTAGTAAAATAGATTTAAGTGGAGCATGCCGCCCTCCAGTGGCCAGCGCCCATAGGCAGCTGCCTAAAGCTGCCTAATGGTGGCGCCGGCCCTGCCACCAACAAGACATGATGCAAATAATAAATAAAAAAAGAGGTGCAAGATGGAATTGTCCTTGGGCCCTCCCACCCACCCTTATGTTGTATAAACAGGACATGCACACTGTAACAAACCCATCATTTCAGCGACAGGGTCTGCCACACGACTGTGACTGAAATGACTGGTTGGTTTGGGCCCCCACCAAAAAAGAAGCAATCAATCTCTCCTTGCACAAACTGGCTCTACAGAGGCAAGATGTCCACCTCCTCCTCATCGTCCGATTCATCACCCCTTTCAGTGTGTACATCCCCCTCCTCACAGAGTATTAATTCATCCCCACTGGAATCCACCATCTCAGATCCCTGTGTACTTTCTGGAGGCAATTGATGGTAAATGTCTCCACAATTAGGACAAGACACTGTACTAGTATTAGTAATGTAGTATTACTGAGCACCAGAAGACAATGAGCAGTGATACTGAGCACTGATGTTACTGAGCACTGATACTGAGCACTGATGATACTACGGAGAACTGACACTGAGCAGCACGATTAGCACAAGACACTATACTAGTATTAGTAATGTAGTATTACTGAGCACCACAAGACACTGAGCACTGATGATACTGAGCACTGATGATACTACGGAGAACTGACACTGAGCAGCAAGATGCAGCACAAGACACTGTACTAGTATTGCTGAGCAGCACAAAAGCACTCTGGTATTGTCACCCCCCAGATACCACTGTGACTGAAATGATGATGACCGATGCACAGTCACAGGACACTACTACCAGAGCACCCTACAGCAGCAAGATGCAGCACAAGAGAGACACTGTACTAGTATTACTGAGCAGCACAAAAGTACTCTGGAATTGTCACCCCCCAGATACCACTGTGACTGGAATGATGATGGCCGATGCAGTCACAGGACACTACTACCACAGCACCCTACAGCAGCAAGATGCAGCACAAGAGAGACACTGTACTAGTATTACTGAGCAGCACAAAAGTACTCTGGAATTGTCACCCCCCCAGATACCACTGTGACTGGAATGATGATGACCGATGCAGTCACAGGCAGGGTCGGCGCCACCATTAGGCAGCTTTAGGCAGCTGCCTATGGGCGCCGGCCACTAGAGGGCGGCGTCGCACATTGCAGATTATTGCTTCCTCTATTATTTCCTTAGCTAGACCAGGAGCTGGGATTCCGCAGCCGCCCATCCATTATCAGCAGGCACTGACAGCATGAGTTCTATGCAGTTAACGTAAGCTGGCTCTTGTTAAATGTAGCTCCCCTCCCCTCCAACCCGCGATAGCACCCAGCATTTCCCGCTCCACGCCACAACCGTATAATCGTGTATACAGCTTCTCCCCCCCCCTCCGCAATTACATCCCGCATATTCTTACCCTACCCTTCATCCTAACCGCCCTCCCTCCCCATTCCCCGCTCAGCAAAGTGACCAGCTGTCAACAATTGAGATGCATTCAGCCTCCCACCACCCCGCGATTTTCCTCCCTCTCTCCCCACCACCCACCGTGACTGCATCCCGCATAGTCTCTCCCTCTCCCCCTACCCTGCGTGACCACTGCCCATAGGCGTCGGAACGGGGGGGAGGGCAAGGGGGCAGCTTGACTCCCCCCCCAAACATGATGGAGGCGCTGGTTCGGGGGAGCGCTTCCGTCCGCATCCCCGTAAGTAGCTACTACCTTAAAAGCAGTGTGCTGCCGCAGGGTGCGGTGCCCCTTCTGTACTGCCCGGCTGTCATGCATCACCAGTGAAGAGACAGCCGGGCAGTACAGAAGGGGCACCGCACACTGCTTTAGAAGCCGCCCACGGGGATGCAGAGGTAAGCGCTTCCCCTGCACTGATGAGGGGGTTTTGAAGGAGAGGAGACCGGCACCACGGTGGAGTGGGGGGGGGGGGGAGTGTTGAAGGAGAGGCGCCAAAATGAAATTCAAACTTGGTCCCCCCTATGTGAAATCATTCTGGCACACCTGCCACTGCCCGAACCTCCCTGAGCTGAGCAAACTGACCAGCTGTCAGTCAAGTTAAACTGTGTGCAGCCAGTAGGCTGCAGGGAAGAAGGAGGATTCCCGTGTTCGTTCAGAGAGAGTGTGAAGCATAAGGAAGACAGGCTGTATTCACTCTTATTTTATTTTGTTACTAACTAAATTTGAGTTTTAGGCTCTGAGTTTATATATGTATATATATATATATATATATATATATATATATAAAATTATATATATATGTAATATTTCATTAACTCCTGCAGTGGTGTCTATATAACCGCAATGCTGCTTGTTCCCCTCCCCTGGTGGGACCAGTGAGTAGTACTACTAATCAAGCTGCTGGCACCTGCTTGTTGTAATTAATGCTGCTGAAGAATTAGTTTGTTTATTATTCTTATTATTTTTATTTATAATTGGACCAACAGTAATAAAACAATACTGGATATTAGAAGACAGACAGAGGTAGGAAGGCCCTGCTTGCAGGCTTACACTCTATTGGGAGATAGGCATTAATACACAAGGATATGTGCAACGTATTATTGCCAGTGGGTTGGGGACAGGATGCTGGTGGTCAGACGGTTTGAAATCCCAACAGGGGCAGTGGAGGTACAGATGGAGCCTCCATTATCTTTGCTCCCTCTGTGACTAGGCGTACTGTGACTATATAAAGCATAATAATTGTGTGATTGGATGCGTTCAGGATCCCAGAAGTTGAAATCCCGACCGCCGGTACGCGGTTAAGGATAGGCTCTATGGAACAAGTTAGAGATAGACTGCAGGGAAGGGGGCGGAGCAGCTAGGGTTAGGCTGCAGATGGGAATGGTTAGTGTTAGGCTGCAGGAGGTGTGGGTTAGGATTAGGGTTAAAATACCCACCGGGATCCTTAGGGATTTTGAACGTCGGGATGCTGCTGTCTGCATTCTGTCCATCTTTATTAAACTGCTGGGTTATTGATACCATTCCCTGTGTGACTTGCCATCATAGTGCAATAGAGTGTAAATTAAAATATCTAGGAGCAACAATCAGCACTGAAAGTATACAGTAGCTATGATGAGGACATTGGCCAAAGGTAAGTCCCTATCTTATAAAGCAAGTGTTGGTAAGTCACATGGAAGGGAGGCTCTTTGGCGATGAACCTGTATACAAGGTAAGGGCGAGCGCATAGTATCAGAATCTCTGAATGGACTTGGCGACAAAAGACAGGGAGAACAGGTGGCATGGAAAGTGCTAAGGGAGGAATAAGAGGGAAGAGGGCAGTGCCCGAAAGAGCGCATATATTAAGGGAACTGTTTGAGGGTGCATTATGAAGAAGGGTGGGTTCGGAGGTGAAGGTAAGGGGAGGTTGGGAGGATGGCTGGTATGCTTCAATAAAAAGGCAGGTTTTGTATATTTGAGGCTGATTAGTCTGACATCATCCCACATTTGTACAAACTAGCACACAAGCAAAATTATACCTGGACATAGCAAAACATTCATCCAAGCAGGGCTCAAAAATCTCAGAAACAGGTCTCTTAAATTTCTAAAACGTGCAATTGGTTGAAAGATAATGATGATGCCTATAAAAGTAGAGGTGACGGGATACCGGTGTTTTTGCAATTGAGTGATTATCAGTAAATTGCACACGCATACAGGCCCTCATTCTGAGTTGATCGCTCGCTAGCTGCTTTTAGCAGCCGTGCAAACGCTAAGCCGCCGCCCTCTGGGAGTGTATCTTAGCTTAGCAGAAGTGCGAACGAAAGGATCGCAGCGCTGCTACAAAAAAAGATTGTGCAGTTTCAGAGTAGCTCGATACTTACTCCTAGCTAGCGATCACTTCAGTCTGTTTAGATCCTGTTTTGATGTCACAAACACGCCCTGCGTTCGACCAGCCACGCCTGCGTTTCTTCAGGCACACCTACGTTTGTAGCTGACACGCCTGTATTTTTACACAGACTCCCCGAAAAACGGTCAGTTACCTCCCAGAAACACCCACTTCCTGTCAATCACTCTGCGGCCAACAGTGCGACTGAAAAGCATCGCTAGACCTTGTGTGAAACTGCATCGGCTTTTGTGAAAGTACGTTGCGCGTGTGCACTGCGCACCATACGCATGTGCAGAAATGACGCTTTTTAGCCTGATGGCTGCGCTGCGAACAACGGCAGCTAGTGATCAACTCGGAATGACCCCCATAGGTGGTAATTCTGAGTTGATCGCAGCAGCAAGTTTGTTAGCAGTTGGGCAAAATCATGTGCAATGCAGGGGGGGCAGATGTAACATGTGCAGAGAGAGTTAGATTTGGGTGGGTTATATTGTTTCTGTGCAAGGTAAATACTGGCTGCTTTATTTTTACACTGCAATTTAGATTTCAGTTTGAACACACCCCACCCAAATCTAACTCTCTCTGCACATGTTATATCTCCCCCCCCCCTTCCCCTGCAGTGCACATGGTTTTACCCAACTGCTAACAAATTTGCTGCTGCGATCAACTCAGAATTAGGCCCATGCTTCACACTGCGCATGCCCTGACCTTCGTGATTGACAGTCAGGCACCATTTGTGTGCAACGATGGGGGAGTCATTGCAAAAACATAGGGGGGTCATTCCGAGTTGTTCGCTCGTTAGATTTTTTCGCAACGGAGCGATTAGTCGCAAACTGCGCATGCGCAATGTTCGCAGTGCGCCTGCACCAAGTAAATTAGCACAAAAGTTAGGTATTTTACTCACGGACTAACAAAGTTTTTTCATGAGTACACCCTGAGGAAGACATTTGTCGAAACGCGTTGGTGGAGAGAGGACTACACGGCTCTTTATGCACATCTAAAGATTCCATCTACCATCTGGGTTTGGTCCGGACCTCACCCTACAGGTCAGGTGTTGAAAGTTTTTTTTTTCCAACTCAAACTTTACACCATGATGTGTTATTGAGCAGTGTATATTGAATCCATTTGGATCATTTTATGATTTTTATACAATAACAAAATTTTTTTTTTACAATAAATCTTTTTATTAATATCTCAAGTTTTTATTGGGGTTTAATACCCCTATTATTGTGACTGAGTTCGAGCATCAGGAGGAATTTCTGGGCAGTAATGTTAGAAGAAGAAAGCCACAGATAAAGATACCTTTATGGGATTATAACAACCAGACCTACCGTAAGTCTGGTGAGATATACACATATACCACTAAGCACTGAGGTGTGGTATTAAGGGACTTAAGGGATAGAAGGTGATGACACAAGGTGGAGGAGGATAAAAGATACCTTTACGAGTGTTTTTTTCCATACTTGGGTGTGAGTACGGTACGATCTTTACAGAACCTTTGGTGGTGGAATATTGGATAAATTATTATCCACCCCTTGTTCATACATGAGAACTGTATATATTTAGAAATATACTACACTATATTGCTCCCCTGTTGTCTCTTTCTGGGTTGTGATATCCATATATGACTGATCATTTGGAGTGTCAGAAAGAATAACCTGAGTGCCGAGAACAGAGGAAGAAACACATACAGATAAAGAAACCTTTATGTGCAAGCATTACCCTTACTCATTGTAAGTAAGGTACGCCATTACCTCCTATTTTTACTGAATAGAAAGAAGTTATAGAAGGTGGAGGAAGATAAAGATACCTTTATGAGTGGTCTCTATTTTCACTTGGGTGTGAGTACGGTACGAATAATTTATGGTGGAAGAATAACCTCTGTGAAGCACTACACCTCCATTATTCATAATACGTTGATAAGACTTTTTTGGACATTAGCAAAACATACTACACTATATTGGTTTTTCTTTCTTTTTGTTTCCTTTTGATCAACGGGCCAGAGGAAATTTCAACTGATTTTCTTGGACCAACTCTGTGACTGATGTGGATGAACTCTCTATTCATCTAAGTATAAGGAATTTAGATTGTTCAATTTATGGGAGCGCATGTGGAGAATTGTGTAAATTTCTTTTTTTGTCTAAAAGTTTTTTCATCGTTCTGCTGATCGTAGTGTGATTGACAGGAAGTGGGTGTTTCTGGGCGGAAACTGACCATTTTCTGGGAGTGTGCGGAAAAACGCAGGCGTGTCAGGGAAAAACGCGGGAGTGGCTGGAGAAACGGGGGAGTGGCTGGCCGAACGCAGGGTGTGTTTGTGACGTCAAACCAGGAACGAAACTGACTGAACTGATCGCAGTGTAGGAGTAAGTCTGGAGCTACTCAGAAACTGCTAAGAAATTTCTATTCGCAATTCTGCTAATCTTTCGTTCGCAATTCTGCTAAGCTAAGATACACTCCCAGAGGGCGGCGGCTTAGCGTGTGCAATGCTGCTAAAAGCAGCTAGCGAGCGAACAACTCGGAATGAGGGCCATAGACCTGTTGCTGCCGCGTTCAGAACGTGCCGCTGTCTGCGTCTGCGAATCCATACTCAAGCAGAGTGCCTCCCGTGTTCAGGCTGCCATACTGCCGGGCTGCTGATTTACTCCAGCTGACGATTATGGAAGGATGTGTGTAAGCACTGGGAATGTGTACGCAGTGGCTGTGCCTTTACAATGACTCCGGTGGATGTCCCTGTACTTCTCGGGACTGCTGGGTATTTAGCATAATTACTCACATCCTCAGGATGCACATTTGCAGGTGCAGTATCCATAGCGTCTGCCCATGAATCAGGCCAGATGTTACTGTAAATCCTCTATGTGACCGGTCCAAATGACATGTTTTTCGCTGATTTTATAAAGAAATCAAGAAAGACTTGAGGATCTGTGCACACCTCAAAAAGGGACCCAAACATGTGGTTCACTGTGGCTGTAGGAATTATGGGCATCATTCAGAGATGGACGCAGTGCACATTGCATCCTGCATCTTTGGATTCCCTGCCCCCAAACAGTGACAGGCTGCGGCCAAGGTGGCACTGCGTGTGCAGATTCAGGACCCACTCTGCACATGCGCAGAATGCATCCTGCGCAAGTGCCCCACCATCGGAGATGTAACGGTATCCAGGCTCTAGGTCGACCATGAAAAGGTTGACAGTCATTAGGCCGACCACTAATGGTCGACATAGATAACAGGTCCACGTGGTTAATAGGTTGACATGTAAAAGATCGACAGTGCTTATGTTCGATAGGTTCAAATGGTCGACACACATATGGACGATGCAGCATTTTGGGGATTTTTAGCATTTTAATCAAGTCTTTCATACTTTACCATCCATGTGGACTACAATTAGGAGTAGTACCCTTGCCCGTACAATGGCGAGTGAATGCGGTACGCTAATTAGGGTTCCACGTGCTTTACTGACGAAAACGACACCAAAAAAACTTTAAAATGTTGTGCCAACCTTTTTTGTGTCTACCTTTTGTCATGTCGACCTTTTCACCCTGTCGAACTTTCCTACCGTTTTCATGTGTCGACCCTTTCACCCTGTTGACCTAATGCATATCGAACAATAGTGGTCGACCTAATGACTGTAATCCTTTTCCATGTAGATCTACTGATCCATAAACGATGTAACAAAGAGACATATGGGTATATTCAATTCATGTTGGATCCTGTCCGACGGAAAGGATTCGACCTGTGAGTATTCAATGCCGCCACCAAACGTGACAGGTTTGGCCTATTCCCGACAATGCCAATCCGACTTTTTTTAAAGTCGTATTGACATTGTTGGAAACAGGGATAAAACCTGTTGGGATTGGCCGCATTTCCGACAGAACACGTGGATTCTGACAATCCACGTGTTTTCTGACAAGTCGGGTGAAGCGACCAGGAGCACGTAGGTGCTCTAACATGTTGACATTTCATTACTGTCTACATGAGTGTCGACATGGTCAGTGTTGATATTATGACCATTTCCACATATCATACCCAACCCCTCCTATTCACTTCCCTGTCCTATTTTTTTTATAATATAAGATCCTATGATGACCTCCACAAATCTGCTCTGTCATTAATGGCATTAGTTCACTTATTGACCTATATTTATTTTTATTATACATGGTCTGTCCATCCTCAATATATGTAGTACTGCATTATGCATAAATTGTTTTTCTATCAGGTTATTAATGTTATTGCTATATGGAAGTTCTATCTTCTTCTATGCAACACAGACGTTCTGCCATTTCTAAGGTACAGTACACCATATACAATCTGTGCTGACCCTTAAGCAGTTTAGTCTGGTACAACTTTCTTATTAAATACAGATTGTTGCTTAAATTGGTTCTCTCATGCATTTTCTGCAGCACATCCCACATTTCTCTTGCAGTGTCAGTCACCTATACCCACGATCTGATCATCTTCTTCAGAGATATTGTACTCTTGTGTTTATGTCCACATACCTGCTCTTATGAGCAGGGCCGGATCTAGCCCTTGTGGCGCCCCGGGTGATAAAAATAGGGGCGTGGCTTCATGAAGGGGCATGGTCAGTTATGCCCCCAGTAGTATTGCCCCCAGTAGAGTTGTTGTGCCCCCTAGTTTGTGCCCCCAGTAGTATTGCCCCCAGTAGAGTTGTGCCCCCTAGTTTGTGCCCCCAGTAGTATTGCCCCCAGTAGAGTTGTGGCCCCTAGTTTGTGCCGCTTACAAAAAATAAATTAATACTCACCATCCCCCCTCCTGATTCCCGACCACTGCTGCCCTCCATGTCCGGCTGCCGGCGCCGCTCCTCTGATCTATGGGAGAGACGTCATGATGTCTCTCCCATAGCACCGCATAGACACTAGAGGTCAATCATAACCTCTAGTGTCTATGTGCCACTCCCACAATGCAGTAGCGGATCTTGCCATGGCGGCGGCACCCTCCGGAAGGCGGCGCCCCGGGCAAAAATCCTGCGTGCCCTTAGCAATATCTGCTACTGCTTATGAGCAGCATCTTTATTATGAATTTCCATGTCTGATGGTTCTGGTTAGTCAGACTCATCATCACTGTGAGTTTGCCTGATGCTCTGGGAGCAGCAGTCTCTTCCTCTGGGCTCTGTCTTTTCTTTCATTGATGTTCTCACTTTGTGAGTTTTCTTTCTTTTCTGTCTGCAGCACTGGGCCCATAACCTGTTAGCACATACTTTATATAGGAGCAGCCGAAAGTATAATCAAACAGGAACTTTCTATTTATGTACAAACAGAATCAAAAACATGCTGCATTCTTAACATGGAAGAAAGGAGAGAAGGTGGAACCTTTTTCTATAACAAAGTCGGGATGAAAATCTACCCCTTAGTAGATGTACATCGATCATCGATGGTCTGTTCCTAGTACCGGTGGTTTTACCATCAATAGTGGTGAGGCAAATGGTTTCCATCTATCAACGGTTGCCGTGGGGCGATGGTTTCTTTTCATGTTGGCACTACAGCAGCACAAAGCTATTAGGCTGCCAATCCTTGGGTACAAAAACCCGACAGTAGCAATGCCATACTTGCCAACTCTTTAGTACTCTTCTCCAGAAGATGCCCAGAGAGGAGATACTGCAGGAAACTTCAAGAGGCGTGGCTATCACATCATTTGGCCCTGCCCCCATAGCCTTAAAATGCTGGGAAGGGGCAGGGGCTAAAATCATGCGATTTTGTATCATTTAGCCCCACCCCCTCAAAACAGAGCTGAAATTTCCAGTGTTCTCTCCACATCCTGCCCGCTGCATATGGAAGTGGGTTGGATGTGTTAGATCCGGCCACCTCCTGTGGTATGATAGACTACCCAAAAAATTGAGAGTCTCTAGCATCTTTCCGTAAAGTAGGCAAGTATGAGCTATGGCCAATTGCTGATTCCATATCAATATTCTGAATTGATATGGAATTGATTTACATCAATCTGCGAAGTAGGTATAGATCTGAGAGAGATCTTAAGGGGTATATTTACTAGAGATGAGCGCCGGAAATTTTTCGGGTTTTGTGTTTTGGTTTTGGGTTCGGTTCCGCGGCCGTGTTTTGGGTTCGACCGCGTTTTGGCAAAACCTCACCGAATTTTTTTTGTCGGATTCGGGTGTGTTTTGGATTCGGGTGTTTTTTTCAAAAAACACTAAAAAACAGCTTAAATCATAGAATTTGGGGGTCATTTTGATCCCAAAGTATTATTAACCTCAAAAACCATAATTTACACTCATTTTCAGTCTATTCTGAATACCTCACACCTCACAATATTATTTTTAGTCCTAAAATTTGCACCGAGGTCGCTGGATGACTAAGCTAAGCGACCCTAGTGGCCGACACAAACACCGGGCCCATCTAGGAGTGTCACTGCAGTGTCACGCAGGATGTCCCTTCCAAAAAACCCTCCCCAAACAGCACATGACGCAAAGAAAAAAAGAGGCGCAATGAGGTAGCTGTGTGAGTAAGATAAGCGACCCTAGTGGCCGACACAAACACCGGGCCCATCTAGGAGTGTCACTGCAGTGTCACGCAGGATGTCCCTTCCAAAAAACCCTCCCCAAACAGCACATGACGCAAAGAAAAAAAGAGGCACAATGAGGTAGCTGTGTGAGTAAGATAAGCGACCCTAGTGGCCGACACAAACACCGGGCCCATCTAGGCGTGTCACTGCAGTGTCACGCAGGATGTCCCTTCCAAAAAACCCTCCCCAAACAGCACATGACGCAAAGAAAAAAAGAGGCGCAATGAGGTAGCTGTGTGAGTAAGATAAGCGACCCTAGTGGCCGACACAAACACCGGGCCCATCTAGGAGTGTCACTGCAGTGTCACGCAGGATGTCCCTTCCAAAAAACCCTCCCCAAACAGCACATGACGCAAAGAAAAAAAGAGGCGCAATGAGGTAGCTGTGTGAGTAAGATAAGCGACCCTAGTGGCCGACACAAACACCGGGCCCATCTAGGCGTGTCACTGCAGTGTCACGCAGGATGTCCCTTCCAAAAAACCCTCCCCAAACAGCACATGACGCAAAGAAAAAAAGAGGCGCAATGAGGTAGCTGTGTGAGTAAGATAAGCGACCCTAGTGGCCGACACAAACACCGGGCCCATCTAGGAGTGTCACTGCAGTGTCACGCAGGATGTCCCTTCCAAAAAACCCTCCCCAAACAGCACATGACGCAAAGAAAAAAAGAGGCGCAATGAGGTAGCTGTGTGAGTAAGATAAGCGACCCTAGTGGCCGACACAAACACCGGGCCCATCTAGGAGTGTCACTGCAGTGTCACGCAGGATGTCCCTTCCAAAAAACCCTCCCCAAACAGCACATGACGCAAAGAAAAAAAGAGGCGCAATGAGGTAGCTGTGTGAGTAAGATAAGCGACCCTAGTGGCCGACACAAACACCGGGCCCATCTAGGCGTGTCACTGCAGTGTCACGCAGGATGTCCCTTCCAAAAAACCCTCCCCAAACAGCACATGACGCAAAGAAAAAAAGAGGCGCAATGAGGTAGCTGTGTGAGTAAGATAAGCGACCCTAGTGGCCGACACAAACACCGGGCCCATCTAGGAGTGTCACTGCAGTGTCACGCAGGATGTCCCTTCCAAAAAACCCTCCCCAAACAGCACAAGACGCAAAGAAAAAAAGAGGCGCAATGAGGTAGCTGTGTGAGTAAGATAAGCGACCCTAGTGGCCGACACAAACACCGGGCCCATCTAGGAGTGTCACTGCAGTGTCACGCAGGATGTCCCTTCCAAAAAACCCTCCCCAAACAGCACATGACGCAAAGAAAAAAAGAGGCGCAATGAGGTAGCTGTGTGAGTAAGATAAGCGACCCTAGTGGCCGACACAAACACCGGGCCCATCTAGGAGTGGCACTGCAGTGTCACGCAGGATGTCCCTTCCAAAAAACCCTCCCCAAACAGCACATGACGCAAAGAAAAATTAAAGAAAAAAGAGGTGCAAGATGGAATTGTCCTTGGGCCCTCCCACCCACCCTTATGTTGTATAAACAGGACATGCACACTTTAACCAACCCATCATTTCAGTGACAGGGCCTGCCACACGACTGTGACTGAAATGACGGGTTGGTTTGGACCCCCACCAAAAAAGAAGCAATTAATCTCTCCTTGCACAAACTGGCTCTACAGAGGCAAGATGTCCACCTCATCATCATCCTCCGATATATCACCGTGTACATCCCCCTCCTCACAGATTATCAATTCGTCCCCACTGGAATCCACCATCTCAGCTCCCTGTGTACTTTGTGGAGGCAATTGCTGCTGGTCAATGTCTCCACGGAGGAATTGATTATAATTAATTTTAATGAACATCATCTTCTCCACATTTTCTGGATGTAACCTCGTACGCCGATTGCTGACAAGGTGAGCGGCGGCACTAAACACTCTTTCGGAGTACACACTTGTGGGAGGGCAACTTAGGTAGAATAAAGCCAGTTTGTGCAAGGGCCTCCAAATTGCCTCTTTTTCCTGCCAGTATAAGTACGGACTGTGTGACGTGCCTACTTGGATGCGGTCACTCATATAATCCTCCACCATTCTTTCAATGGTGAGAGAATCATATGCAGTGACAGTAGACGACATGTCCGTAATCGTTGTCAGGTCCTTCAGTCCGGACCAGATGTCAGCATCAGCAGTCGCTCCAGACTGCCCTGCATCACCGCCAGCGGGTGGGCTCGGAATTCTGAGCCTTTTCCTCGCACCCCCAGTTGCGGGAGAATGTGAAGGAGGAGATGTTGACAGGTCGCGTTCCGCTTGACTTGACAATTTTCTCACCAGCAGGTCTTTCAACCCCAGCAGACTTGTGTCTGCCGGAAAGAGAGATCCAAGGTAGGCTTTAAATCTAGGATCGAGCACGGTGGCCAAAATGTAGTGCTCTGATTTCAACAGATTGACCACCCGTGAATCCTTGTTAAGCGAATTAAGGGCTCCATCCACAAGTCCCACATGCCTAGCGGAATCGCTCCGTGTTAGCTCCTCCTTCAATGTCTCCAGCTTCTTCTGCAAAAGCCTGATGAGGGGAATGACCTGACTCAGGCTGGCAGTGTCTGAACTGACTTCACGTGTGGCAAGTTCAAAGGGCATCAGAACCTTGCACAACGTTGAAATCATTCTCCACTGCGCTTGAGACAGGTGCATTCCACCTCCTATATCGTGCTCAATTGTATAGGCTTGAATGGCCTTTTGCTGCTCCTCCAACCTCTGAAGCATATAGAGGGTTGAATTCCACCTCGTTACCACTTCTTGCTTCAGATGATGGCAGGGCAGGTTCAGTAGTTTTTGGTGGTGCTCCAGTCTTCTGTACATGGTGCCTGTACGCCGAAAGTGTCCCGCAATTCTTCTGGCCACCGACAGCATCTCTTGCACGCCCCTGTCGTTTTTAAAAAAATTCTGCACCACCAAATTCAAGGTATGTGCAAAACATGGGACGTGCTGGAATTTGCCCATATTTAATGCACACACAATATTGCTGGCGTTGTCCGATGCCACAAATCCACAGGAGAGTCCAATTGGGGTAAGCCATTCCACGATGATCTTCCTCAGTTGCCGTAAGAGGTTTTCAGCTGTGTGCGTATTCTGGAAAGCGGTGATACAAAGCGTAGCCTGCCTAGGAAAGAGTTGGCGTTTGCGAGATGCTGCTACTGGTGCCGCCGCTGCTGTTCTTGCGGCGGGAGTCCATACATCTACCCAGTGGGCTGTCACAGTCATATAGTCCTGACCCTGCCCTGCTCCACTTGTCCACATGTCCGTGGTTAAGTGGACATTGGGTACAACTGCATTTTTTAGGACACTGGTGAGTCTTTTTCTGACGTCCGTGTACATTCTCGGTATCGCCTGCCTAGAGAAGTGGAACCTAGATGGTATTTGGTAACGGGGGCACACTGCCTCAATAAATTGTCTAGTTCCCTGTGAACTAACGGCGGATACCGGACGCACGTCTAACACCAACATAGTTGTCAAGGCCTCAGTTATCCGCTTTGCAGCAGGATGACTGCTGTGATATTTCATCTTCCTCGCAAAGGACTGTTGGACAGTCAATTGCTTACTGGAAGTAGTACAAGTGGGCTTACGACTTCCCCTCTGGGATGACCATCGACTCCCAGCAGCAACAACAGCAGCGCCAGCAGCAGTAGGCGTTACACGCAAGGATGCATCGGAGGAATCCCAGGCAGGAGAGGACTCGTCAGAATTGCCAGTGACATGGCCTGCAGGACTATTGGCATTCCTGGGGAAGGAGGAAATTGACACTGAGGGAGTTGGTGGGGTGGTTTGCGTGAGCTTGGTTACAAGAGGAAGGGATTTACTGGTCAGTGGACTGCTTCCGCTGTCACCCAAAGTTTTTGAACTTGTCACTGACTTATTATGAATGCGCTGCAGGTGACGTATAAGGGAGGATGTTCCGAGGTGGTTAACGTCCTTACCCCTACTTATTACAGCTTGACAAAGGCAACACACGGCTTGACACCTGTTGTCCGCTTTTCTGTTGAAATACCTCCACACTGAAGAGCTGATTTTTTTGGTATTTTCACCAGGCATGTCAACGGCCATATTCCTCCCACGGACAACAGGTGTCTCCCCGGGTGCCTGACTTAAACAAACCACCTCACCATCAGAATCCTCCTGGTCAATTTCCTCCCCAGCGCCAGCAACACCCATATCCTCCTCATCCTGGTGTACTTCAACACTGACATCTTCAATCTGACTATCAGGAACTGGACTGCGGGTGCTCCTTCCAGCACTTGCAGGGGGCGTGCAAATGGTGGAAGGCGCATGCTCTTCACGTCCAGTGTTGGGAAGGTCAGGCATCGCAACCGACACAATTGGACTCTCCTTGTGGATTTGGGATTTCGAAGAACGCACAGTTCTTTGCGGTGCTTTTGCCAGCTTGAGTCTTTTCAGTTTTCTAGCGAGAGGCTGAGTGCTTCCATCCTCATGTGAAGCTGAACCACTAGCCATGAACATAGGCCAGGGCCTCAGCCGTTCCTTGCCACTCCGTGTGGTAAATGGCATATTGGCAAGTTTACGCTTCTCCTCCGACAATTTTATTTTAGGTTTTGGAGTCCTTTTTTTTACTGATATTTGGTGTTTTGGATTTGACATGCTCTGTACTATGACATTGGGCATCGGCCTTGGCAGACGACGTTGCTGGCATTTCATCGTCTCGGCCATGACTAGTGGCAGCAGCTTCAGCACGAGGTGGAAGTGGATCTTGATCTTTCCCTAATTTTGGAACCTCAACATTTTTGTTCTCCATATTTTAATAGGCACAACTAAAAGGCACCTCAGGTAAACAATGGAGATGGATGGATACTAGTATACTTATGGATGGACTGCCGAGTGCCGACACAGAGGTAGCTACAGCCGTGGACTAACGTACTGTGTCTGCTGCTAATATAGACTGGATGATTGATAATGAGATGAAATCAATATATATATGTATGTATATATAATATCACTAGTACTGCAGCCGGACAGGTAGATAATATATTTATTAGGTAATGATGACTGATGACGGACCTGCTGGACACTGTCAGCTCAGCAGCACCGCAGACTGCTACAGTAAGCTACTATACTATAGTAGTATGTACAAAGAAGAAAGAAAAAAAAAACCACGGGTAGGTGGTATACAATTATGGATGGACTGCCGAGTGCCGACACAGAGGTAGCTACAGCCGTGGACTAACGTACTGTGTCTGCTGCTAATATAGACTGGATGATTGATAATGAGATGAAATCAATATATATATGTATGTATATATAATATCACTAGTACTGCAGCCGGACAGGTAGATAATATATTTATTAGGTAATGATGACTGATGACGGACCTGCTGGACACTGTCAGCTCAGCAGCACCGTAGACTGCTACAGTAAGCTACTATACTATAGTAGTATGTACAAAGAAGAAAGAAAAAAAAAACCACGGGTAGGTGGTATACAATTATGGATGGACTGCCGAGTGCCGACACAGAGGTAGCTACAGCCGTGGACTAACGTACTGTGTCTGCTGCTAATATAGACTGGATGATTGATAATGAGATGAAATCAATATATATATGTATGTATATATAATATCACTAGTACTGCAGCCGGACAGGTAGATAATATATTTATTAGGTAATGATGACTGATGACGGACCTGCTGGACACTGTCAGCTCAGCAGTACCGCAGACTGCTACAGTAAGCTACTATACTATAGTAGTATGTACAAAGAAGAAAGAAAAAAAAAAAACCACGGGTAGGTGGTATACAATTATGGATGGACTGCTGAGTGCCGACACAGAGGTAGCTACAACCGTGGACTAACGTACTGTGTCTGCTGCTAATATAGACTGGAAGATTGATAATGAGATGAAATCAATATATATGTATGTATATATAATATCACTAGTACTGCAGCCGGACAGGTAGATAATATATTTATTAGGTAATGATGACTGATGACGGACCTGCTGGACACTGTCAGCTCAGCAGCACCGCAGACTGCTACAGTAAGCTACTATACTCTATAGTAGTATGTACAAAGAAGAAAGAAAAAAAAAAACCACGGGTAGGTGGTATACAATTATGGATGGACTGCCGAGTGCCGACACAGAGGTAGCTACAGCCGTGGACTAACGTACTGTGTCTGCTGCTAATATAGACTGGATGATTGATAATGAGATGAAATCAATATATATATGTATGTATATATAATATCACTAGTACTGCAGCCGGACAGGTAGATAATATATTTATTAGGTAATGATGACTGATGACGGACCTGCTGGACACTGTCAGCTCAGCAGCACCGCAGACTGCTACAGTAAGCTACTATACTATAGTAGTATGTACAAAGAAGAAAGAAAAAAAAAACCACGGGTAGGTGGTATACAATTATGGATGGACTGCTGAGTGCCGACACAGAGGTAGCTACAGCCGTGGACTAACGTACTGTGTCTGCTGCTAATATAGACTGGATGATTGATAATGAGATGAAATCAATATATATATGTATGTATATATAATATCACTAGTACTGCAGCCGGACAGGTAGATAATATATTTATTAGGTAATGATGACTGATGACGGACCTGCTGGACACTGTCAGCTCAGCAGCACCGCAGACTGCTACAGTAAGCTACTATACTCTGTAGTAGTATGTACAAAGAAGAAAGAAAAAAAAAAAACACGGGTAGGTGGTATACAATTATGGATGGACTGCCGAGTGCCGACACAGAGGTAGCTACAGCCGTGGACTAACGTACTGTGTCTGCTGCTAATATAGAGTCTAGACTGGATGATAAATTATTGATAATGAGATGAAATCAATATAATATCACTAGTACTGAAGCCGGACAGGTACTATAATAAGAATTTACTTACCGATAATTCTATTTCTCGGAGTCCGTAGTGGATGCTGGGGTTCCTGAAAGGACCATGGGGAATAGCGGCTCCGCAGGAGACAGGGCACAAAAAAGTAAAGCTTTACTAGGTCAGGTGGTGTGCACTGGCTCCTCCCCCCATGACCCTCCTCCAGACTCCAGTTAGGTACTGTGCCCGGACGAGCATACACAATAAGGGAGGCATTTTGAATCCCGGGTAAGACTCATACCAGCCACACCAATCACACCGTACAACTTGTGATCTAAACCCAGTTAACAGTATGACAACAGAAAGGGCCTCTTAAAGATGGCTCCTTAACAATAACCCGAATTAGTTAACAATAACTATGTACAAGTATTGCAGATAATCCGCACTTGGGATGGGCGCCCAGCATCCACTACGGACTCCGAGAAATAGAATTATCGGTAAGTAAATTCTTATTTTCTCTATCGTCCTAAGTGGATGCTGGGGTTCCTGAAAGGACCATGGGGATTATACCAAAGCTCCCAAACGGGCGGGAGAGTGCGGATGACTCTGCAGCACCGAATGAGAGAACTCCAGGTCCTCCTCTGCCAGGGTATCAAATTTGTAAAATTTTACAAACGTGTTCTCCCCCGACCACGTAGCTGCTCGGCAGAGTTGTAATGCCGAGACCCCTCGGGCAGCCGCCCAAGATGAGCCCACCTTCCTTGTGTAGTGGGCTTTTACAGTTTTAGGCTGTGGCAGGCCTGCCACAGAATGTGCAAGTTGAATTGTGTTACAAATCCAACGAGCAATCGACTGCTTAGAAGCAGGTGCGCCCAACTTGTTGGGTGCATACAATATAAACAGCGAGTCAGATTTTCTGACTCCAGCCGTCCTTGCAATGTATATTTTTAAGGCTCTGACAACGTCCAACAACTTGGAGTCCTCCAAGTCGCTAGTGGCCGCAGGCACCACAATAGGTTGGTTCAGATGAAATGCTGATACCACTTTAGGGAGAAAATGCGGACGAGTCCGCAGTTCTGCCCTATCCGAATGGAAGATTTGATAAGGACTTTTATAAGATAAAGCCGCCAATTCAGATACTCTCCTGGCAGAGGCCAGGGCTAGTAACATAGTCACTTTCAATGTGAGATATTTCAAATCCACCTTTTTCAATGGTTCAAACCAATGGGATTTGAGGAAATCTAAAACTACATTTAGATCCCACGGTGCCACCGGAGGCACCACAGGAGGCTGTATATGCAGTACTCCCTTGACAAAAGTCTGGACCTCAGGGACAGAGGCCAATTCTTTTTGGAAGAATATTGACAGGGCCGAAATTTGAACCTTAATGGATCCCAATTTGAGACCCATAGATAATCCTGATTGCAGGAAATGTAGGAAACGACCCAGTTGGAATTCCTCCGTCGGAACCCTCCGATCCTCGCACCACGCTACATATTTTCGCCAAATGCGGTGATAATGTTTCACGGTGACTTCCTTCCGTGCCTTAATCAAGGTAGGAATGACTTCTTCTGGAATGCCTTTCCCTTTTAGGATCTGGCGTTCAACCGCCATGCCGTCAAACGCAGCCGCGGTAAGTCTTGAAAAAGACAGGGACCCTGCTGTAGCAGGTCCCTTCTCAGAGGTAGAGGCCACGGTTCGTCCGTGAGCATCTCTTGAAGTTCCGGATACCAAGTCCTTCTCGGCCAATCCGGAACCACTAGTATTGTTCTTACTCTTCTTTGCCGTATGATCTTCAATACCTTTGGTATGAGCGGCAGAGGAGGAAACACATACACTGACTGGTACACCCAAGGAGTTACCAGTGCGTCCACAGCTATTGCCTGTGGATCTCTTGACCTGGCGCAATATTTGTCCAGTTTCTTGTTGAGGCGAGACGCCATCATGTCTACAATTGGTCCTTCCCAACGGTCTATTAACATGTTGAAGACTTCTGGATGTAGACCCCACTCTCCCGGATGAAGATCGTGTCTGCTGAGGAAGTCTGCTTCCCAGTTGTCCACGCCCGGGATGAACACTGCTGACAGTGCTATCACGTGATTCTCCGCCCAGCGAAGAATCTTGGCAGCTTCTGCCATTGCACTCCTGCTTCTTGTGCCGCCCTGCCTGTTTACATGGGCGACCGCCGTGATGTTGTCCGACTGAATCAACACCGGCTTTCCTTGCAGGAGAAGTTCCGCCTGGCTTAGAGCATTGTAGATTGCTCTTAGTTCCAGAATGTTTATGTGAAGAGACTTTTCCAGACTCGTCCATACTCCCTGGAAGTTTCTTCCTTGTGTGACTGCTCCCCAGCCTCTCAGGCTGGCGTCCGTGGTCACCAGGATCCAATCCTGAATGCCGAATCTGCGGCCTTCTAATAGGTGAGCCTTCTGCAACCACCACAGAAGTGACACCCTTGTCTTTGGTGACAGGGTTATTCGCAGGTGCATCTGCAGATGCGACCCTGACCATTTGTCCAACAGATCCCTTTGGAATATTCTTGCATGGAATCTGCCGAATGGAATTGCTTCGTAAGAAGCCACCATTTTTCCCAGGACTCTTGTGCATTGATGTACTGACACTTTTCCTGGTTTTAGGAGGTTCCTGACCAGATCGGATAACTCCTTGGCTTTTTCCTCTGGAAGGAAAACCTTTTTCTGAACCGTGTCCAGAATCATTCCTAGGAACAGCAGACGAGTTGTCGGGATTAAATGGGATTTTGGAATATTCAGAATCCACCCGTGTTGTCTTAGCACCTCTTGAGATAGTGCTAAAGCTGTCTCCAGCTGTTCTCTGGACCTTGCCCTTATTAGGAGATCGTCCAAGTATGGGATAACTAATACGCCTTTTCTTCGAAGAAGAATCATCATCTCGGCCATTACCTTGGTAAAGACCCGAGGCGCCGTGGACAATCCGAACGGCAGCGTCTGAAACTGATAGTGACAGTTTTGAACAATGAACCTGAGGTACCCCTGGTGTGCGGGGTAAATCGGAACGTGTAGATACGCATCCTTGATGTCCAAGGATACCATAAAGTCCCCTTCTTCCAGGTTCGCTATCACTGCTCTGAGTGACTCCATCTTGAACTTGAACTTTTTTATGTAGAGGTTCAAGGACTTCAGATTTAGAATAGGCCTTACCGAGCCATCCGGCTTCGGTACCACAAATAGAGTGGAATAATACCCCTTTCCTTGTTGTAATAGGGGTACTTTGACTATCACCTGCTGAGCGTACAGCTTGTGAATGGCTTCCAACACCCTCTCCCTTTCGGAAGAGACGGTTGGTAAGGCAGACTTCAGGAAACGATGAGGAGGATCCGTCTCTAATTCCAACCTGTACCCCTGAGATATTATCTGCAGGATCCAGGGGTCTACCTGCGAGTGAGCCCACTGCGCGCTGTAATTTTTGAGACGGCCCCCCACTGTCCCCGAGTCCGCTTGAGAGGCCCCAGCGTCATGCTGAGGTTTTTGCAGGAGCCGGGGAGGGCTTCTGTTCCTGGGAAGGAGCTGCCTGTTGGTGTCTCTTCCCTCTTCCTCTGCCTCGTGGCAGGTACGACAAGCCCTTTGCTCTCTTATTTTTGTAGGAGCGAAAAGGCTGTGGTTGAAAGGTCGGTGCCTTTCTCTGTTGGGGAGTGACTTGAGGTAAAAAAGTGGATTTCCCGGCAGTAGCCGTGGCCACCAAGTCTGATAGACCAACTCCAAATAACTCCTCCCCTTTATACGGCAAAACCTCCATGTGACGTTTTGAATCCGCATCGCCTGTCCACTGTCGTGTCCATAAGGCTCTTCTGGCTGAAATGGACATAGCACTCACCCGAGATGCCAGTGTGCAAATATCCCTCTGTGCATCACGCATATAGATAAATGCATCCTTTATTTGTTCTAACGACAGTAAAACATTGTCCCTATCTAGGGTATCAATATTTTCAATCAGGGATTCTGACCAAACTACTCCAGCACTGCACATCCAGGCAGTTGCTATAGCTGGTCGTAGTATAACACCTGCATGTGTGTATATATTCTTTTGAATAACTTCCATCTTTCTATCTGATGGATCCTTAAGTGCGGCCGTCTCAGGAGAGGGTAACGCCACTTGTTTGGATAAGCGTGTGAGCGCCTTGTCCACCTTAGGGGGTGTTTCCCAGCGCGCCCTAACCTCTGGCGGGAAAGGGTATAATGCCAATAACTTTTTTGAAATTATCAACTTTTTATCAGGAGCAACCCACGCTTCATCACACACGTCATTTAATTTTTCTGATTCAGGAAAAACTGTTTGTAGTTTTTTCACACCATACATAATACCCTGTTTTACGGTATCTGTAGTATCAGCTAAATGTAACGTCTCCTTCATTGCCAAAATCATATAACGTGTGGCCCTACTGGAAAATACGTTTGAATTTCTACCGTCGTCACTGGAATCAGTGCCCGTGTCTGGGTCTGTGTCGACCGACTGAGGCAAAGGGCGTTTTACAGCCCCTGACGGTGTTTGAGGCGCCTGGACAGGCATTAATTGATTGTCCGGCCGCCTCATGTCCTCAACTGACTGTTTAAGGGAAGATAAACCATCACGTAATTCCACAAATAAAGGCATCCATTCTGGTGTCGACCCCCTGGGGGGTGACATCTGCATATTTGGCAATTGCTCCGCCTCCACACCAATATCGTCCTCATACATGTCGACACCACGTACCGACACACCTACTAGCCCTTTTGGGGAGACAGAGGGAGAGTCTGCCAGCACACACCACAAAGCGCTATATATACAAGGGATATCCTTATATTAAGTGCTCCCTTATAGCTGCTTTAATATATATATATATAGCCATTAATGTGCCCCCCCTCTCTGTTTTACCCTGTTTCTGTAGTGCAGTGCAGGGGAGAGACCTGGGAGCCGTTCTGACCAGCGGAGCTGTGACAGAAAATGGCGCCGTGTGCTGAGGAGATAGGCCCCGCCCCTTTTTCGGCGGGTTCTTCTCCCGCTATTTTTCCAGTCAGGCAGGGGTTAAATATCTCCATATAGCCCCTATGGGCTATATGTGAGGTATTTTTAGCCTTGTATAAGGTTTATATTTGCCTCTCAGAGCGCCCCCCCCCAGCGCTCTGCACCCTCAGTGACTGCCCAGTGAAGTGTGCTGAGAGGAAAATGGCGCACAGCTGCAGTGCTGTGCGCTACCTTATGAAGACTGAGGAGTCTTCAGCCGCCGGTTTCCGGACCTCTTCACGCTTCAGCATCTGCAAGGGGGTCGGCGGCGCGGCTCCGGGACCGGACTCCACGGCTGGGCCTGTGTTCGATCCCTCTGGAGCTAATGGTGTCCAGTAGCCAAGCAGCAAATCCACTCTGCATGCAGGTGAGTTTACTACTTTCCCCCTAAGTCCCACGTTGCAGTGATCCTGTTGCCAGCAGGACTCACTGTAAAGAAAAAAACCTAAACTAAACTTTCTCTAAGCAGCTCTTTAGGAGAGCCACCTAGATTGCACCCTTCTCGTTCGGGCACAAAATCTAACTGGAGTCTGGAGGAGGGTCATGGGGGGAGGAGCCAGTGCACACCACCTGACCTAGTAAAGCTTTACTTTTTTGTGCCCTGTCTCCTGCGGAGCCGCTATTCCCCATGGTCCTTTCAGGAACCCCAGCATCCACTTAGGACGATAGAGAAATATATTTATTATGTAATGACTGATGACGGACCTGCTGGACACTGTCAGGTCAGCACAGCACCGCAGACTGCTACAGTAAGCTACTATAGTAGTATGTATAAAGAAGAATGAAAAAAAAAAAACCACGGGTAGGTGGTATACAATATTATATATATATATATATTATATACAATTATATATATATATATATATATATATATATTAAACTGGTGGTGATTGATTATTAAACTGGTGGTCACTTCAGGACAGGTCACGTTGCAACTTGCAACTAGTACTCCGAGGCCTAAGCAGACAATCACAAAATATATTATTATACTGGTGGTCAGTGTGGTGACAACAATGGCAGTGTGGCACTGACTCTGGCAGCAAAAGTGTGCACTGTACGTTATATGTACTCCTGAGTCCTGCTCTCAGACTCTAACTGCTCCCCACTGTCAGTGTCTCCCCCACAAGTCAGATAATACACTTACAGTCACACTATCTAATCTATAAATATCACTTCAGCAAGTAGTATAGTAGTATACAGTAGTACTTCTCCTAATAATGCTCCCCGAAAATACTGTGTCTCTCTCTTCTCTAAACGGAGAGGACGCCAGCCACGTCCTCTCCCTATGACTCTCAATGCACGTGTGAAAATGGCGGCGACGCGCGGCTCCTTATATAGAATCCGAGTCTCGCGATAGAATCCGAGCCTCGCGAGAATCCGACAGCGTGATGATGACGTTCGGGCGCGCTCGGGTTAGCCGAGCAAGGCGGGAAGATCCGAGCCTGCTCGGACCCGTGTAAAAAACCTGAAGTTCGGGCGGGTTCGGATTCAGAGGAACCGAACCCGCTCATCTCTAATATTTACTAAAGTGCAGATTTTTAGAAGTCGACATATTGCCAATAGCAACCAATCAGATTCCAGCTATTATCTTCTTGAATGTGCTAGATAAATGATAAGTAAATTCTGGTTGGTTTCTATTGGCGATTTTCCATTTCTAAATCCCACACTTCAGTAAATAAACCCCGAATTGGGATAAAGAAGTACAGTAGCTGGACAAGTTGCAGGGAAGTGATAAGCTGTAGAAGTTTGGAGACACACCGATTTTCTTGCTGAGGCTGTAGATCCGGAAGGAAGCTCTCCCTGCAACACATTTGGTGAGAAAGTTCCAGCTGTTATATTACACGTGTCCAAACTGCATATAGTCACCTGTATTTCAGGGATAATAATCCTAGCCAAGGAACACACTACTAAGAGATAATTATTGATCATTTTATATTTTGAGTAGGATTTCTTTGCAAATTCATTGATAAAGTATAGTGTGAGATGTCCTTGTAGGGATTTGAGAAAGCTTGTGCTGTAGTTCAGTTTGGCGTGTGCTATAGGTGCTGAAATTTTAATGTTCAAGTGTATTACTCTGTTATAAATAATGTTGAAATGTATATTGCGCATATTTGAGAGACTTAACCTTGTTGAACCAAAGTGTTACTGTAACTCTGTACAAACCCCTTATCGATAAGATGCATGATTTGTTTATGCTTTATGCATCATATCCTTGTCCCTGCCTCTGTTAGTCTAGGGGAGAAACCCTGCCTCTCTGCTGTAGGGAGGGGGTGTAATAAAACGGGAAAGCATTTCCAGAAGAGGATGTCCCACATCAGTGTTCTACTCTGTATCTATTGCACTCACTCCACTCCATAAGCAATCGGGAGATCACATATATAAAAATGCATCCAAGTATATAATTTTTGCTACAAGTTCTTGTGCTAAGACTTCAAATCCAAAATCCAAACCCAGTTAAATTTACTGACCAGGTGTGAGTCCATCCAAGTATGTTTCAGTAAACATACCCAAACTTATTACTACTTAGTTATGGACTTTGGTTGATTTCAAACTTATTGCAGACAAGTCTTTAAGTGTGTGGAGGGCATACAATCAAACCCTTCAACATTAGACAATCAGTTTGTATATAATGCAGATAGGATGAGTTGGAAATTGTTGCCTTAGTGCGCTGTATCTCAAAAATTAAGTGTACCTTATGTGAAAAAAGGCAAGGTCTTTGACACTATCTAGTTTTGAAAATCGTGTCTGGTTTGTTTGAAAGTTATAACTTGTGTAAGTAGCTGTTCATTCAAAACACATAGATACACACAAAGTTTGTAGTTAGCAAACACTGTTTAATAAGTTGACAATTTCTGTAACAAAACAGATCCCCCCACCCAATATCGATACATTTCTATTTAGATATTTCAAAAGTTAAAACAACAATTTACATAGATTGGCTCGAACACGGTTTCTTTAACAATTTATAAAATTAACTGTGATTTCACATTAGGAAGCAACAGATGCCAATTTGCAATACTATAAGCATTAAGACCACCTACCAAATTCTACAAGAGCATCTGTAAGTATACATGACCTTAGTAGACCAAGGCAAAGTTTTAAAACTTTAAATGTTTAAAAATAAAAAAATAAAAAAAAGCTTGAGAAAAAGCCATGTGAAAAATAACAATTAAAAAATATGACAGTACATAACACTGTTAAAATTCATAGGAGGTTATCATTTTATACATACATTAAAATTCACTATACATTTTATTGAACTGTTCTCTCTATTACAAAAAAACACAACTGTACACCACATCTTCATTAGAAGTTACAACATGCTACACACCTCAAAAAGTTAATTTGGCATTAATCACTGTACAACATATAGCAACAGAGGACATGTTAACATTTTATTAAAGCTTTAGCTTTTTATATATGTTTTTTTATTTTTTCCTACAGACATCAGAAGATCATTTGATACTGTAAATGACATAGGTTAAGACGTTCTTTTTGACATCACAGTAAACATTTAAAGAAATCATGGTCTACAATTGCAATAAGGCACTCTAATTGTTGAGTTGCCATGACATATGAATTATCGAACTGATGAGTAAGCCAATTCTAGAAGCACTTATTGCGCTAACAGTCAAGTGAACATACTGTTGTGACATGAAATAATAATCTAGCAACCCACTACTTGACTCTGATTTTCTCATTCAGCAGGTACTCATCATTGCTAAGTATATAGAGGGTTATGTAATAAGCTTCAATATTACAAAACTGGCATAATTTCGGTGAGTTTACCGCTAAATATAAAAGTTTTGCCTTACAACTCACTGCCACTTTAAATTTGGTAACAGACTAGAAGAAATCACACTGGTTCTGTAATCTTGGAACCTACAGCATTATATAACCACCTTTATCTTTAAAGTTTCCTCAAGTATCGGTAATGAAAAATTTAGCATACACAGCAAATAACCCTGACAGCTTCCAAAGCTCCCTCAAGAACACGTTTTATCACTATATTCAAAATAATTTGTGATGTTCTTATTTTTTAGCATAATATTGCAATGCATCTAGCTTAATAAAATATAATAATAATAATAATAATAATAATAATTATTATTATTATTATTATTAATAATAATAATAATAATAATGTATCAAATCTTTTTAATAATGTTTAATTAAGGATTTTAATGCTCACAAAAAAATCACAGCAAAAATCACTAATTCATTATTTAATTTTTGAAACAACTACATTTTCTGAATTGTCCAGTGGAGTTTACAGCTGTATCTTATAGCCTGTACAGTTTTCATGTCATTTTTTTCTTTTGCTACACAAAAAAAGCACTAATTGATGTTTTGAAATGTAAATACCCATGTCAAAATCATATTGTTGTTATTTGAGACTCAAAAAAGTGGAATTAAAAAAAATTATTTGAACATAAACACTGTTTTAGTATTATGAAAACATATACTGTATTCTTGTAAATGTGTACATTTGTTTTCTGCTTGTTACTGAATTAAGTTTAAGGGCAGACTAGATGGGCCAAGAGGTTTCTATCTGCCACCAAATGCTATGTTTCTCAAGTAGGACATTAGAACATAAAGGAAAATAAAGTGCATAGAAATGGGTGATTTTCAGTTCGGTATATGAGAATTTGGGGCACTGTGTGGCATAATGTGTACTGTCAGCCCTACAATGTGACATCATGTAAACTAGGGCACTACTATGGTTCAGAAAATGAACTGGGGCACTATTATGGGGCATAAAATGAATAAATGCTGCAGAAAGGTATACCTAAAAAATAATTGGGATAAAGGCCCCTTGAATACAGTATGTTGATATGGGGCCCACAAAGTTCTGGTTATGCCCCTGCCACCACCATATTCTGTGCTGCTCTAATTGTGTCCATGGATTCCTGCTTCACTTCTCTCCTCACATTGCAACACTGCCCCTGTCACAGGCAACTCTGGCCTCACTAACACATTACTCATCTCCTGATATACTCTGTGCTACTGGGGACCTTGCTCCTTTCAGTAAATAACTCTTACACTGTGGCTTCTTGTCTCCATTCTCCTCACATCATGTCACTGCCCCTGTCACATAGAACCTTGTTCTCAATAACACATCACTCATCTCCTGATGTACTCCGTGCTGCTGGGGACTCTGCTTATTCCACTATATAACTCTTAAGACTGTGGCTTCCTGCAGTCTCCATTCTTCTCCTCACATCATGTCACATGTAGCCATGTCCTCACTGACACATCACTCATCTCCTGATATACTCTGTGCTGCTGGTGGAACCAGCTTTTTCCATTATATAACTCTCAGTCTGTGGCTTCTGTCATTTTTCAAACACAGCCTGTGGCATAGCAGTTAGAAGCCGACTGGCTGGTACTTTATCTCCATTGACTTTATCTCCATCCAAGGCTTAGTAAATAGACCCCTTAGTCACATAAGAGAATAGGTCTCTGCCTCTACCAAGATCAGCATATCTTTTTCTGCAACTGCGGTCATTCTGATGATCTGATTGGCTAATACACAGGGCACACACAGATGAAAAGGAGATGAAAATTCAATACAAATGGTTATACCATATTGTGAATTTTAAAATACACATCATGTGGAAAAAGGAATGCTTTCTCATAGAAATATATTGTAGCTAAATGTAAATATATTTAACATGTATATTTTTTTGTAACAAGACAATAAGGTGCCCATAGTGCAGTAAATAAAACACCAAATAAAGGTTGTAAAATAGGTACTGTAATTTTAATAATATTTAGATGTGCTTATCTGAGTATTGTTCCACTCAAGGGAAATGGAAAGTCCTTTCCCAGGACACCTTTTCAACCACTTTTAGGGACATATTTTTCTTAATCCAATCTCAGATGCTGATGTGATAAAATCACTCAAATGTGGAATGTGATATTTGAAAACATTAAAAGGATGTATCAACTATAACATGCACTGCAGTGACAGAGCTTCCGAGAAAGCTCTGTCCCTGGGAATCTTCTCCCTGCACTTCTCAGGATATTTTTTGTAAAAAATACTCTGAGAGTGTGACCACGCATGGTGTTGGAGCAGAGCAGGAGCAGGGGAACTGGAGGTAAGCCTATATAACACCATCTGAAGATGGCATTATTATCACAGGGCTAAATTTGAGCAGATCACATTTCTCATTACAAGTATGGGAAATGCAAACTGATTACTAAAATAAAAATGTGAATTTAAGGGCTTGGACAAGAATTTTGCGACTTCTCTAGTTGCCCTTTCATACATTTCTGTGATACTAAAATAACGTGAAAAGAGTGTAAAGATATCTGTTTTCACATTATTTAGTAAAAATTATATTGATAAATATGCCTATTAGTGATCTCTAAAGCTGGCATACAGCCTAGTACCAAGCAAACAAAACAAATGTTTGAAACAAACTTCACCTAGGCGGTTCCTGTTCATCTTCCAAAGACACCTTCACCCAGGAACGACCACTGCTATCAGAAGCTCCCACTTATTCAAGTGCACTCTGCAGCAGTTGTGCCATCTCTTCCATATGATTTGGTGAACTATATTTAGCTAATACACTGTTTGCCAAGTTATTTAAGTTTTTACATTGTATTTGTTTTTAATCCTACATAGAAATTCAAAATAACTACACCATGAGTATTTTTTGTTTGATTGGTGCTGGGCTGTATTCCAAATTTGGAGTGCGCTGTATTCAGATATGGAGATCACTAAAACTGCTTGAAAAGGTGTCCTAATAGAGTACTTTCTCTGATTTCTATTATCCTTGAGTGCACCCATACTCATATAAGCACATGTATAGTGTCTTAAAAATACTCACAATACCTATTTTACAACCATTAATTGGTGCTTTATTTACACTAAGGGCCTGATCCAGGTTTGTAAGCAAAGTGAAAAAGCAGACTACTGGGCAAAACCATGTTGTACTGCAGGTGGGGCAGATGTAACATGTGCAAAGAGAGTTAGATTTGGGTGGGGTGTGTTCAAATTTAAATCTTAATTGATGTGTAAAAAAATAAAGCTGTTTACCATTTGTGGGCTACATGCAAAATCAGCCAGTATTTACCCTGCACAGAAACAATATAACCCACCCAAATCTAAATCTCTCTGCACATGTTACATCTGCCCCGTCTGTAGTACAACATGGTTTTAGCCAGTTGTGTGTGTGTTTTTTGCTTTACTTACAAACCTGGATCAGCATTTTCTGCATATATTCACTCATTTGTAGCAAATATATTTAATGCTTTATTAATATAAGAAAAATATGCATCTGATTTTAACAAAAAATAAATGGCTGCAGTGCAGGTTTCACAGTAATAAACATAAAATATTAATTTATATCCATTTGTTTAAATTATCTTTAGTTTTAGTGTTAATTTAATGTTAAAAACTATTCTTTATACTATGTGCAAAAAATACATATTTTTTTGTAATTGTTAAAATTGCATTAAGTCAATTGATTCAATACTAAGGGTCAGATTTAAATATCTGCAGGGTTTTCCCAGTGGAAAATTGTCAGCCCTGAGCGATTCAGTCAAGCGTCGCTAGCCCTCACGTTAAGCCCCAGAGGGGGCACTTAATGCAGATTTTTTTCTGTCACAGCCTCAGGTGCTACGAGGAAAAATCTTTGTTAAATGCAACCTCTGGAACTAAACGCAAATCTATGTATTAATGCTTATTACCCGTGTGTTTAGCGCACTGAAAAATGCAGAATAATTAAATAGCTCAGGATATTAGTTTCTGTAAACACTGCAAACACCGCAGGAAATTGAATCTGCCCCTAAGTGTTTTTAATATTTTAGAATTTGGTCGACAGATTCCATAGTTCACTTTTTGTGCGCAGAACACAGAACTATAGTTTCTTGAACTAAAGCTCTAGTTAAGATTTTTTTACTTAGACTTTAATTTTACTTTGCAAATATGTGTATGGATTTGTCTATGTGGCAGACATCTTTGTAAAGGATTTGGTGTTCTGCATTAAGTGCACCCCAAGTTAAAGATATCAGTACTGTATGTAACAAATTTTATTTTTTTTGTTTGTCCATGTGTTTGAAGTGTTATTTTCTAATTGCCCATACCACAAGAGTATAGAACATTGCAATTATTCCCCACAAACTATGCTTTTATGACCTGGACAGAGATATTTTGAAATGTTCTCATTTTCCAAGTCATTTACTTCAGTGTGTTTGTAATGCGGGGGATGCAGAGCAGTCCAACTCTTCCAGAGATTAGCTCAATAGATAAAAATATGGTAAAAAAAAGAGATAAAAGGGGCAGACTAGATGGGCCAAGTGGTTCTTATCTGCTGTCAAATTCTATGTTATGTTTATAACACTGACTGTACCTTCAAATGCTGCGTTAGAATTCCAGGAGTCTGTGGGAACAGTAGGCTCACCGGGAACATTGGGACCTTAAGCCCACCAGTTTAGTTTACCTTCAGTTTCTAAGAGGCTGCAAGCATTCCGCAGATGCATTTGCTATGTCTTTGGGAAATTTATCAAGACAAGAGCAAAAAATTACTCAATCTAAGCATTTCTTAAGATGTGTGACACATACAAAGCACATTTCGGCATGTCTGTCGGGAATCAAGACAAACCATGGGCACCTCATTTCGACTGTGAGTAGCACAAAAGAACTTTGGAAGGTAAGGTGGACAACATTGCTATTTTTTTTCCAATTTAATTCTATTTATATTTCTAATTATAAAATGTTCTGTTGCATGATGTCCCTCAAAGTACTTATTTTTGATGCTCATCTTAAGAAATTCAAGGAGAACATGAGAGCGTATTCGGAGGAGCAAGGTGAGCGCTTCCACCAGGATATACTGGAGCTTGTATGCCGCAACCAAATACAGTATAAGAGAACTTGATGGGAGACTACATTTGGGTCCTGATTCGTGAAGGTTATGTTCTGTATAATCGTAAATCTTGAAAAGCTACTCACTTCTAATTATTTTGAGGTCACGTTTGTACAACTTTATGTTAACTTTTCATACATATGTTGATTTTTTGTTGCCCACATTGTGCAAAAGAAAATGCAAATTTGACCTTTTCTCATCAGGCAAATTTCAAAGTATAAAATGTCCTGGTCACAAAAGCAAAGTCTTAAGGTAATAAATACCATATGCTGTACTTTTGAGACATAAGCAATTAAGAAACAGTACTTACTGTCCAAGGACAAATAGTGTAACAAAAAGTATATATATATATATATATATATATATATATATACACACACATTATCCTGATGATGGGGTGAGATCCCCCGAAACGTCAATACATCACTAAAGTTTCCACTCTTATCAAGCTGGGAGTGCCGCCTCTTTTGTTGTTGTTTATACATGGGCCTTGTACACCCTAGGAAGGCACACCAGTAAGTTTGTGAGGCAAGGGTTACGCTGAGTGTCGGATTTGGACATTTGTGTATATATATATATATATATATATGTAAAATATTAGAACCCCCCCCCCCCGCTATGTTGGGATGTTCAATATATTGTAATAAATTTCATGAGGTTTAAAAATTAAGAAAATATATAATATTGTTCAATTATTTTGTCTTCATTTTAGTATTTACCACATTTCAATGGACTAAATGACTAGTTATCAGTCATAAATTTATTCTTGCACATTTGCAATGTCCGTAGTAATGTCCGTAGTAATGAAGAATAGTTAAAAAGGATTTTTTTTTCAGAATTTTGGATTATTTGAGGGAAATAATTGGAATTATGTGGAAATAAAAAAAGTTGGCAAGAAAAATTAGCCTTTTTTGCAAATCAGTGTATCATTGAAGTCTTATCTGCATACTAAATTCTAAATGATTTATAAATATTTCAGAGTTTTGAGGATTTAAAAAAAAATGTTTAAAATCTTTATTATTGGCTAGCGTTACTCTATATTGGAGCATGCAATATGTATTACAAATCCTTACACATAATAATGTGTTATAGTAATTGGCACATTTTCATGTTATACTATCATTGCCATTTGCTGTATGTTTTTGGCCATAAACATTCAGATAAAAAAACCTTATTAAAAACAGATATTTGGCCTAGTTATTTTAAAACAACAGCATGTGTTCTACTGCTTTATTAAGCAATACCCAAGTTAAATTACATTCATCTGAAAATGTTTTCATTGCTTAGAACTAGAGAACAATACTGTCTTAGGACACAGGTTGAGGAATTCCCAATGAATTCATTTATGTATATTTTTATGACAGATTGTTGTTAGAAAACAGGAAAAGCACTAATAAGGTTTCCACATTCTCATGACTATACATTAATATACCTCAATTGTGAATTAATGTTTCTGATTTAGTTTTGCCAGCTGCTATTTTAAAACATTAACTGATATAAAGCAGAATCCAGTAAAACTGTATTAGGTGCAGGGTAACCATTTTATTTTACATTACACAATTTTCTAGTTTATGCTGATCTGTGTTGTAACTTCCATGAGGCTGAAATACAGTCCTCACAATAGCTCGATGAGAAAAATTACCCATCATAGAAAAGTCAAAATGGCTGCTCTATGGGTATAAAAATACAAAAATCCAGACATTATTGTCATCTCTGGTCCACCCAACAAAATGACACAAGAAGTATGTGTGCCTTCCATTATTCACTTTCCAGATTATGAACAATTGGCCATTAACTTTTTTGGCAAAGCAATATTTTATTATTGTTGTTAAAAAATAATATTTGAAAAAATACTTTTTAAGGGCATGGATATTCATTTGTAATTTTAATTGTTTCTTTTTTTTTATATAGAGTTAGTTACAAAATATTTTTTCAGTGTCAGCTACAAAGTAATGTGCTGGCTCTGAATCACTGAAATGTAATAAATCTCAATTTATTCTGAATCAATTTGCTAACTTGCACTAACAGTTGAAACTTTACTAAAACACATCTGCTAAAATAAGTATAATTTCTAGTATTATTGGTGGAATATTAAAAGTTTTCAGAAAATGCACCATTCACATTGTTATGGGATTTTTTTATTGTGTACTATTGTACCATATTTACAATATACAGAATATTTATTTAATAATTATCTATATTGTATTTGGTCTCAAACTGAACTTGGGTCTCTTATTTAATATATATATTTTAACAGTTGAATTTACACTAATTTAATTTGCTTTTAAAATTAGTAACACAATGTAAATAGATACAGGGGTATATTTAATAAATGCCGATTTTCATAGTTGATTTCAGATTGGGCTACATAGATGTTGTGTATTCAGGACTAAAACACACATTTATTAACATTTAAAAATTAATATAAAATATCATGTTAGTAAATGTGTGTTTTAACTCCAGAAGCAAAGCATCAACTTAGATCAAATTTCATCTATATATGTCAATGAAAAGCAACCTTCAGTAAATATATCCATCAGTGTAATAACGACTGTACAAAAGTAACAGTACATTTTTTACATTAGTTTTACTTTATCAAGTCACACAGCCCTCCCCTTTGTTCCAATACATTCACATAACAAACCTCAACAAACAGCTAGACAGACGGAATTTCCAACCACATACTGTATCCATTGTTGTAACAATTAACCATTAGTGATGCAAAGAAGTAAACTTTAACAGCTTATTTCAGCCATCAGGTAACAGAAAAACTATAACGCAGATTTGAAAATAATATTACAACTGACCATATTAATTAAAACAATGATCTATTGTTAATTTTGATTCAAATGCTTACCCTAATTCATCCCCCTTTAATCTACTGTAGCTTCTTACCACACTGATGCTGTCTAAATACACCAAGGCAAAACTGTCATTTTTAGTTGTGCTTTATGATAATACCGCTAAATTGCATTTCCACTGAGGGACCTCTGCTATTCAAATAAAAAAAATAATACTCCACATGGCTTTGTATATCTGATACAGGATTTAAAATGCAGTGCAATATACAAGCATTAAAATGTGATATCAGCACCAATAACAATTTATTAATTCAGCACAGCCTACATCACTTTAAGAAAATGACTGTGTTGAGGAATGACTTTCATAAAAATGTAACAGCATGCAGTGAACAACTTCTGAATACATTGCTGATTAACCCAAATCGTGCTTATAGTCATACAGAGATAAAACAGAAAATTCTCCCTCCCCCCACCTCTATTACATGTCACATTTGTTCAGGTTTACCTCTATATAAAATATAAAATAAAAGATGATTTACAAAAGGCATAACATGTATCCCAGCTTTGTGGATCTGTATTTGCATACAAACACTGAAATTATTTAAGAAAACATTTTTTAAAATAGTTTTTAAAAATGTTGTTCCTAATCTGATTTATCTGAGAATATGCAAGAAATGCATTCAGAAAGGGTTACAGATTACATGTACCCTAAAAGGGCTACAGGTTAGTTAAAAGAATGAAACATTTTGACATATTATAAATTTGGCACATTTTTTTAAAAGCAGCAATTAGCATTATAGACAATAGCATTACAAACAATAGATCCAATTCCTAACAAAATGTACTGTATTTTGACTTTGTCCTTATTACGTTTATATGCATGGTGTATTTGTTTTGTGTTTTTTTAGTATAATTTTTGCTTTCCATTTTAATGTGCTGTTTGAAAACAGAACCTTCACATCATTTTACACAATTTAATCTTCAGAAAATGTAATCAAATGCAGTAATCATACACATGCCAAATGTTCAAAGTAAACTCATTTAGTTCCAAATACACATACATAATTGAACTTTAATTAAGTTTGTGTATTGAGAGTATTTTTAAAATTGTATCCATTTTTCAAAACAGTTTGGCTTTTCTGAATTTTTCCTTTTTTTTATAAATGTATGTTTTTTTTTCTTTTAATATTGGATGCTGCAGAATCGAAGGGAGTGCTTTTAGTTCTGATATCAGTACTATTCGTTGTTTTGTAATATTTCAGGAAGTCGCATAAACCTGTGATGTTTGCAAAAACAGAAATACTGTTATGAAAAGGCACTTGAGGAACCTATGCAGTTCAAACCAAAAATAATGGTCATAGGGTTGAAACACAAGACATTTGGGTTTATTTTAAATATAACCTAAGTGCAACTGTAGATTAAACCAATATTTATGAGACTACAGCCCAGTGGCAGGTGTCCTGATACACTTCAAGGGCCGCATTAGATAGCCTTCTAACTCAAAAAGGCCACACATTACCCATACTTATGACCTCTCCCAGAAGTTTCGGGAGATTCACGTTTTTTGGGTAGTCCCCCTCACCTCTGGAGAGTGGGAGAATCTCCCGCATTCCACCCACTTCCTAGTAAAGTGAGCAGAATGGGGAGATAATACCGGGATTCAAAAGTCCATATGGAGGGGGCAGGGTAAAATGCAGTGAATAAATATCTTTTAGCCTCACCCCCTCTAATAGACCTGTGACATTTTGACCCATTGGGGGCAAGGCATAATCTCATGAGACCAGCCCCAACCCCAGAGCGGTCAGTAGCTCCTCTTGTCATTACCTTTAATTTAAGTATCAAGCTAAAACAATACATTCCGTGTCTTTAATATAATATCAGTAGGCATATTATAGAAGTGTTAAAAGCTATAACAATCAAATGTGATAATAAATAGGAATTTGCTGGGGGTGAAGGCACAAAGGGCCACATGAGGACCCAGAGCCGCCTGTTGCTTATCGCTGAGCCAGTTCAATAGCAACTGGCAGAACAAGTTTTGTGGCACATTCCTTGATAGTTCTTGGTGTATTTTATGGACTTTAGCCTCATGAATATTGAGTGACTCTACAGAAAGGATGCAGACTGTTTTTTATGGTTTTAAAGAACCTGGGTTCATACTGCACAACACAACATTATTTAATAAACCCAAAATCCAGAATTTATCGTCTCAAAGGGCTGCTAACATATGTGCGATGATAGGCTAGGGTACGACTCAACTATTACAACTCAAGAACTGAACGTACTAAAAAGATAAATGGATACAAACATTCAAACATGCTCATGGCCACACAAATAACATATTATAGAGAGTACTTTTTCTATTGCACACATAAAATATTATTAATAATTTCTCAAAATGGCTCAGAGTAACCTATGGCACAAATAACATCACAGTCCATTTCCTTCCCATTTAAAATAAAAATGTTGCTTTGTAAAACATTATATCTATGAGTTATACACATTCTGCATTAAATATACACATTCTGCATTTTAATAGGCTTTGTCTCATTCGTTAAAAACAAGACAAAAAGGTTTAATGACCGTGTTACATTCTATGAAACAAGGCTGCTGTCTTAAATGCACTAGTTAATTTATATTTCATATTCTATGTTATATGACTGTTCTCATTAATAGATAAGAAAAATACTTATAAATGCGATAATTATCCAGTTTTCCTTCAGTTAATTTATTTCTTTTTTTAAAAAGAATTAAAACTATATTTGTTAGTGTTGACATAAAGTTAATTGACATCATATCAGTGTGAGATAAGAAAATATGTACCAGTTGTAGCTGGACATAAGGCAAAGTTATGTACGACTGTCACAAAATATTAATAATTATATATATATTTTTTCTATTTTTTTTAAACTTGTTAAAAATATCATTTAATACTCTAATACATTTTATGGTCTTTTCCAGTGTTTAAGAGAAACAATGCCTTTATCCCTGTCATTTTCTACAACATTACCAAAATACTACTGTATGGCAATCAATATTGAGTGCATTCTGCATGTTGCTCTGCAGATACACCCTACATCCGTACCGATACCCAGAACAATCTATATACACAATTTGTTCATGTGAGGTCAACTAATTCACATTTTTCAATTATTTTACAAGCCGGGAAAAAAAAATAAAAAAATAAAAACAACATGTATTTTCTTTGAAAAAAAAGAAAGAAAATATTTAGTTTAAGCTGCCACTTAATATAGTATGATTTTACAACAAATATGATGTTTTTTTCTCAGGTTATGTTTCCAACACACTATATTGCATTATAAATTATAGTGCTTCTCTCTTACAATGGGATATATTTGTGGTGCACATTTATCTGAGCAACAAAGTTTGTGCCGAGCATGGCCACCAAGAGATATTTTAATTTTCAAAAATGTAACTAGAAAAATTACATAACTGATTGCTATGGATTACAAAAAACTTTTAAGACTAGTTTTAATTATTGTACTCCTTTATATTTCATTTTATCCTTTACTGACCATCTACTTAAGACGCAAAGAGAAATAGGCAAATAATGCCCGTATAATACTGGACAAACTGATCGGTGCTGAGCGCTTGTATTAAAACACACTCATGGATCAAATGTATATGACGATATATTGCTGGCTGACAAAATCACAAATCAATGGAGGTGAGCCACATGACGCTCCTTCAGTGGAATTATTTTACAATAAGTTTCCATCTCTCTTCCAAAAACCTGACTTAAAAAACAAACAAAAAAACCCAAACCCAAGCATCATGTGCCACTCTTGTTTCATCACGTGTTATCCATTCACAAAAAAAAAGTAAATGGGGGAGAAAAAAAAAAGAGTGATGTTCAAAGGTGTTTAGGCAATTTCCGAATTCATGTTGCCAGGTTCTCTGCATTTATGCTGGACATCCGGATTTGGGAGCTGCTCTTGCTCAGAATGGACAGCTGTGTCCCCCCATTCACTCCGCTGCTCGCCAATGATGGGTGACGGTGCTTGAAGTCCACAGCAAAGTACCGGTTGACTTTCCAACTCCGCCATTTTCTCTTTATTTCTGATTGCACCTTTAGGGAGAAACTTTAAAAGGTCATTTTTTTATGTACTTTTGTTGTTATGGAACAGGATGGTAAACATGCAACATATCTATCTATCTATCTATCTATCTATCTATCTATCTATCTATCTATCTATCTATCTATCTTTATACATAACTGATATACATAAATTTCTATCTATTATACATGGGCGTGACTAAAGTGGGTGCAGATTTTGCCATTGATATGTAGCCCAGAGGCTTAGGGTACCTACATCTGGGGCCTACCTCCATTCCACTCAGCTTATAAGTTCCTACCTTCCCGGAATGCTGGATGTGCATGCGCTATTCCAGTCATGCATATGACAGATGAGACCACAGACAGCAGTATGGGGGACTTGGAACGGATGCCGTCCCCTCTGTACTCAAGCAGCAAGAGGTGGACATTTGAATGCATTGCCATATCATTTAACTAATTTATCGGACTGGGTGTTTGCATTGGAGATTTACTAGGGGAACTATGCGGCATAATGTGAACTTGGGGCACTGTATGGCATAATGTCAATTATGGGCAGTGTAATGTCACATAACATGAAATTTGTGGCATAATGATATTGGGGCACTGTGTGGCATGATATGAACTGAGGGCACAACAGTGTGGCATAATATGCCCTATGTGGCATAATATAACCTAGGGGTACTGCATAATGTGAATTGGGAAACTACAATGTGGCATAATATGAACATGGGCATTGTAATGTGGCATACTATGAACTGAGGGCACTATAATGCAGCAAAACTTGAACTAGGGTACTAGTAAGGGGCATAAAATAAATTGAGACACTACTATCTACCCAAAAATTAACTGGGACACTATTACAGGGCTTAAAATTAACAAATGCAGTGGAGTCAGCTGTCTCTTTTGAAATATTGGGATGGGGGTCCCATCAAGATGTTGCTATGGGGTCCACAACTTTGCATTTACACCACAGCTATTATGGCCAGTATATTTATTTCTATTATGTGACATCTTCTGAATAAATGATATCAACTAGAAGCATATACTTGTGGTAACAGTATGGGTTATGTCTGGCTATACACTCAAGGAAAGAGAGACGTAAAGTAAAAATGATCTTACCTCACCATTCAGGAAACAATAGAGGATTGCAACAACAAATCCCTGTAAGAAAGATAAAAAAATAGGCATTTACTGTTCGGCTGAAATGCATTAGAACGTGTAGAGTGTTTACGTTCATGCAGTTACCTGGAAGGATCCCAGTCCCAGTTCAAAGACAAGCCTCTCCCTCTTGCTAACATTCTCTGGGGAAAAGGCGAAGACGGTGTAGTGAATACCGAAAAGTGGAATCAGCAGCAGTGTAGAACGGGCCAACCTCCTGTCACAGGAAATGACAAAGAGAGTGACATTATTACATGCTTTCTATGACAAACCTACTTTTCTATTCATTTCTAAAGTGTAAGCATTATCCCTTAAGAGCCTATTAAATTACTTATTCTGCTTCATTGCACCCTCTGCCCCGTTATATGAGTATCCAACTCAAAGCGATTTGTAGCTGTGAATACCTACGTAATGGAGCAATTCAGTATTACTCTGATGCAGGGACTGCTATTCTGGAAAGACCTATTAATAACACTCTGCATCTAATTAATGGCAGCAAAAGTTTACATTGCAAGGTTCGATCCAACACTGTTACTGCCCATTCAATCTGAACCGACACATGGGCACAAAGAGGCCTGGATAGTGGTGTGAAAGATCCCTTTTTGCAACCCAGATCTCCTTCTTATAGGTGACTTCCGCTCCTTGTGAGGCTCTGGGAACAAAGGTCATCTGAAGATAGCATTAGTACTCACAATCAAACTCCGAAAAATGTTTCAGAGTCTAATGAATACCAGTAGCCAGTTTCGGGCCACTAATGCACTGGCGTATCTTTAATGGGTGCAGTGTGTGCGGTGCACACAGGCCCCGTGGTCCAGAGGGGACCCACACTGCACCTATTTCTTCTATACTTACCTTTCCGGCGTCCATCGGTGACTGAGTGTGGGCCCCCTCCTCTCCCGTAGCCATCACCGCCGCTGCTAGCGCACCGAGTGCTAGAAACTCTGGCACAGTGCCAGAGTCTACAGCGCATGCACAGGACTCCGGAAAAATGGCGCAGTGGCCATTTTTCGGAGCCCTGCGCATGCGCTGTAGACTCTGGCACTGTGCCAGAGTCTACAGCGCTCAGAGCACTAGCAGCTGCGGTGATGGCTACGGGAGAGGAAGGGGCCCACACACGGAGTCTGCACACGGGTCCCCTACTCTCTAGAGACACTGCTGCACTAATAGCAAATTAGTGTTTCCGCATGTGTAACGCACTCTTACATAGTGAATAAGCCTCTTAAAGAGGACACAACACGAAGGAGACCTTAGGCTTTAAGTTAGAAATGAATAGAATTCCTTGTCTTCCCACAATTCCAGGGGTGAGTCTATTTATACCTCCACCTGAGGCTGTAAGTGAAATGGCAACTATGTGTAACTAGCATAAAAAGCAAGAAAGATTTTTGGGCTATGTCCAGAAGGGTATCCGGACTCCAGGTCGACAACAAAAAGGCCGACACACCTTAGGTCGACACCAATTGGTCGACACACCTCGGGTCGACGTGGACAAAAGGTCGACAGGAACAAGGTCGACATGGAAAAAGGTCGACATGAGTTTTTTATGTTTTTTTTCTTTTTTGGAATCTTTTCATACTTAACGATCCACGTGGACTACGATTGGAACGGTAATCTGTGCCGAGCGAAGTGAAGGCACCATGCCCGAAGCATGGCGAGCGAAGCGAGCCATGCGAGGGGACGCGGTGCACTAATTGGGGTTCCCGGTCACTCTACGAAGAAAACGACACAAAAAACCCATTAAAAAACTCATGTCGACCTTTTTCCATGTCGACATTGTTCCTGTCGACCTTTTGTCCATGTCGACCTAAGGTGTGTCGACCAATTGGTGTCGACCTAAGGTGTGTCGACCTTTTTGTTGTCGACCCTGAGTCCCAGACCCGTCCAGAAGTGTGTGTTGGGCTTTTGTTAGCATTCTAAGGCCAGGTTGGTAACAAGGAATCTCCAAATATTTATATCCAAAATCTCAACTACTGTTATAAACAAAATCAGACCTGTTAACGTACGAAGCATTTAAAATACATAACAAAGTACAATATAACAGTCTACTGAATGTTCGTACAATGAGCCTGATTCAGATTTGGAAGTAAAGCAAAACAAGCAATTAACTTTGTGTTTGGAACAAACCATGTTGCCATGCAATTGGAGCAAATACATTTCTATTTTTTTCAGTGCAGAGTAAATACTGGCTGCATTTGCATGTACAGGTGAAACTGAGAAAATTAGAATATCGTGCAAAAGTTAATTTATTTCAGTAAATCAACTTAAAAGGTGAAACTAATATATTATATAGACTCATTACATGCAAAGTGAGATATTTCAAGCCTTTATTTGTTATAATTTTGATGATTGTGGTTTACAGCTTAAGAAATCACCAAATCCAAAATCTCAGAAGATTAGAATATTACATAAAATCAATAAAAAAAGGATTTTAAATACAGAAATGTCGGCCCTCTGAAAAGTATAATCATGCATATGTACTCAGTACTTGGTTTGGGCCCCTTTTGCATGAATTACTAACTCAATGCGGCGTGGCATGGATTCTATCAGCCTGTGGCACTGCTGAGGTGTTATGGAAAACCAGGATGCTTCAATAGCGGCCTTCAGCTCTTCTGCATTATTCGGTCTCATGTCTCTCATCTGTCTCTTGGCAATACATTCTCTATGGTGTTCAGGTCAGGCGAGTGTGGGGGAGCTTCACAAGGAGTGGACTGAGGCTTGAGTTAGTGCATCAAGAGCCACCACACACAGACGGATCCTGGACATGGGCTTCAAATGTCATATTCCTCTTGTCAAGCTGCTCCTGAACAACAAACAATGTCAGAAGCGTCTTACCTGGGCTAAAGAAAAGAGAACTGGTCTGTTGCTCAGTGGTCCAAAGTCCTCTCTTCTGATGAGAGCAAATTATGCATCTCATTTGGAAACCAAGGTCCCAGAGTATGGAGGAAGAATGGAGAGGCACACAATCCAAGATGCTTGAAGTCCAGTGTAAAGTTTCCACAGTCTGTATTGATTTGGGGAGCCATGTCATCTGCTGGTGTTGGTCCACTGTGCTTTATTAAGTCCAGAGTCAACGCAGCCGTCTACCAGGACATTTTAGAGCACTTCATGCTTCCTTCAGCAGACAAGCTTTATGGAGATGCTGACTTCATTTTCCAGCAGGACTTGGCACCTGCCCACACTGCCAAAAGTACCAAAACCTGGTTCAGTGACCGTGGGATTATTGTGCTGGATTGGCCAGCAAACTCGCCTGACCTGAACCCCATAGATAATCTATGAGGCATTGCCAAGAGAAAGATGAGAGACATGAGACCGAGCAATGCAGAAGAGCTGAAGGCCGCTATTGAATCATCCTGGTCTTCCATAACACCTCAGCAGTGCCACAGGCTGATAGAATACGTGCCACGCTGCATTGAGTTAGTAATTCATGCAAAAGGGGCCCAAACCAAGTACTGAGTACATATACATGATTATATTTTTCAGAGGGCTGACATTTCTGTATTTAAAATCCTTTTTTTATTGATTTTATGTAATATTCTAATTTTCTGAGATTTTGGATTTGGGGTTTTCTTAAACTGTAAGCCACAATCATCAAAATTATAACAAATAAAGGCTTGAAATATCTCACTTTGAAAGTAATGAGTCTATATAACATATTAGTTTCACCTTTTAAGTTGAATTACTGAAATAAATGAACTTTTGTACAATATTTCTGTAGTTCGCAAATGTTAGACAGCTTTAATTTTTCACTGGAACTTAGCTTTTAGTTTTTACTCACCCCACCCAAATCTAACTCTCTCTGCACATTTTACATCTGCCTCACTTGCAGTGCAGCATGGTTTTGCCCAGTTGCTTTCCTTTTTTGCTTTGCTTGCAAATCAGAATCAGGCCCAATTCAGTAACATTTCTGTTCCTCTGTAGCATACAACAGTATATGTGTAGCAACACAATGGGGTTGCTGGAAAGTACGGATGAGCGGGTTCGGTTCCTTGGCTACTGAAACCCCCCTTCCCCCTCCGAACATTACAGTCCAAGGCGGGATCCGAGTATTCCAGGAATTCCCGCCTTACTCGGATCCCAAATAAAGGCTGAATGCCATCTTCCCGCTGTCGGATTTTCGCGGGTTTTGGATTCCATCGGTGCCATCTTCAGTCTGGCTGTGGAGAGTGTACTGGATGGATGTGTCCGTCTCCAGTACTGTGTTGTCTGGTGGGGCGGGTGCCCTGTCTGTTGTATCTGAAAGGGGTGCTCTCTCTGTCTGCTGTATCTGAAAAAGTGGTGCTCTCTCTGTCTGCTGTATCTGAAAAAGGGGTGCTCTCTTTGTCTGCTGTATCTAAAAAAAGGGGTGCTCTCTCTGCCTGCTGTATCTGAAAGGGGTGATCTGTCCATCCATGCAGGGGCTCTGCCCCAGTGTAAATTAAAATAATAAAAGCTAAAAACAAAAAGCCTAAAATTATAATTATAAAATATATATATATACTTTTTGTTTGTGCTGTACCCCGGTGTACTGTACATTTTTTTTTATTATCATAAGTACAGTGACACTGCCGGTCAGACCACAGTATATTATTTCCTACTCATAAACTTATTGTGCGACACTGTCGGTGAAGTCAACTGCAGTGTGTAATTATTCTATATATTTTTCTATCACATTTGTGTGACACTGTAACTGCCAGTGTGTGATATTAAAAATACTTCTAAATATTTCTGACTCATGTGTGCGACGCTGTCAGTGAAGTCAACAGCAGTGTGTAATTATTATATATATTTCTGACTCATTTGCGCGACACTGCAACCGCCGGTGTGTGATATAAAAAATACATCTACATATTTCTGACTCATTTGTGCAACGCTGTCGGTGAAGGTCAACCGCAGTGTGTAATTATTATATATATTTCTGACTCATTTGTGAAACACTGTAACCCCAATATGTGATATAAAAAATAATATATATATTTTAATTTAAATTAATATTTTATGCTGTGTCATCCCAGTATACATCCAGGGACTGCAGCTGCTCCGTCAATTTAGGGGTGTTCTGTCAGTCCACCCAAAATAAAAGACATCTTTTTTTAATATTTTGTGCTGTATACTCCCAGTATACATTCAGGCGTGCTCCATCTATTTTAGGGTGCTGTGTCCATAGCTCATATTCTTATGTTATACTTGTCCTATTTTCATAATTCTTCTTATCACCACATTGTGATTAATTCAAATTAATATTAATAATAATTATACATTTACAACATTTTAATTAAATGACTATAAATAAGCTCTCCACACTTGTATAGCGAACCTTCTGCATATCAAATATGTCTTTGAGGAACAGAAGAATTTGATCCAAAATAAATAAAATAAATGTAAATTAAAATAAATAAAACAAATAAAATAAATTAAATCTAAAATATTGTCTTATTTCTTCTTTGCCTTAATCAGCTTTTTCTCACCTTCTGCATATCAAATATATATTTGAGGAACAGAAGAACGTGATCAAAGATAAATTAAATATAAAATCTTGTCTTTTTTTATTCTTCTTTGCCTTAATCATATTTTTGTAAACTGAAATCTTGAGCTTTGCTTAATGCATAATTTTTTTAAATACATTCTTTTTTTAAAATATTTTGTCCTCCCAGTATATACATTCAAAGGCTGCTACTGCTCCGTCCAGCTACCTCGGTGCAACCTTCTGGCCTAAACTGGATAAAAACAATGGCCCTCATTCCGAGTTGATCGCACATAGCAACTTTTTGCTGCTCGTGCGATCAACTTGACGCCGCCTATGGGGGAGTGTATTTTAGCATAGCAGAGATGCGATCGCTTGTGCAGCCCTGCTATGCTAAAACAGTGTCCTGCAAAACAAGACCAGGGTCAGACCTACTTACACTGTGCGACGGATCCAGTGACGTCAGACATCCGCCCTCCAAACGCCTGGACACGCCTGCGTTCGGATCGCCTCCCTGTAAATCTTCTTGCGATTGCGCTAGTGATCACTTTCTTCTTTGTTCTGGCCACTGCCCGGTGACGCACGTGCGCAATGCGGCCGCCGCACATGCGCTGTTCCGACCCGTTCGCACTGCAGCAAAGAACAGCTGTATGCGAATGGGTCGGAATGACCCCAAATATTGTGAGCTGTGAGGTGTTCAGAATAGACCGGAAATGGGTGGAAATGAATGTTATTGAGGTTAATAATACTATAGGAACAAAAACAGGTCAAAATTCTGAGATTTTAGCTGTTTTTATGATAAAAAAAAAATACAGATCCAAAACCAAAACTCGCAAGGGCGGTTTTGGCAGAACCAATACAGATCCAAAACACGAAGGAGATATAGATCCAAAATCAAAACCTGAAAAATGGCCCAGCCCACACCCCTACTGGAAAGTTGGATGCATGTACATTTGCTTAGCGTATCACCTAGTACCAGGCTGAGGCGAGTGAGCGCTAATAATTATGAAGAATATGAAACCAAGCATCAGAATTATGCGCAAAACTCTGAATACAAGCAATTAGAAGCATTTAGCTCTATCCGCGCATTTCTGGTGCAATTATGTCTGACTTGCAGTCAACTCTGCGTTATGCCGAATGAGCTGGCACCCATGCAATCCTTTAATCTGACCATTAACTGTACTTGGTCACTGGGAATCTAGAGAAATACCTTAAGCCAGTGGTTTCCAAACTTTTTTGGATCACGGCGCCCCAGAATATCAGAATTTTTTTCACGGCACCCCTAGGCCGAAAATTTCTTATTGAGAAATTTAGAAATAAATATTACATTAAGTAGATCGCGTTTATATGTCATCCTTAGGGTCAGTTGTGTGGTGAGGGACAAGATTTGCTTCTGTTTGACCACATATTTTATGATTGACAGCCACCAGCACTGGTTTTGCCTATTATATTGACCATGAATAATCCCGAGGAGCCACGGCACACAGTTTGGGAACCTCTGCCTTAAGAATTTCACTTATTCTGATAATCTTTTTACTGAAACAATGTCAGAAATAAATTCGCAAATGTTGGGGGAAAAAAGTTGGAAAAGCAGAGACATACGGCTTTCTGCAGAGTAACATGATACATATTCACTGCATGTTATATAGCCGGTTCCCATTCCTTTCATTGGAACAATCTGGGTGCTTGAACTTTGCATTTATCACTTACTGTAGATACCCTAATATCAAACTGTCTATACAGGAGACAGTTGTTCCCTATGTGCTACTGTTCCTTTTCTAAACTCTAATGCTCCAATACTCTGAATGGCTAAAATTTAATTCCAGAACAAGGTAGCTAAATAGTTTACAGTGTCTTGATTGTTGGTTTCATTATATAATTTGAACTGTCAAAACGGGATCAGTACGAAATCCTGCTGGACGGGATCCCGGCGGTCGAAATACCGACACCGTAATCCCGACAAGCAGAATCCCGACAGGGGTCGCGAGCGGAACGCAGCCCCTTGCGGGCTCGCTGAGCTCGCCACGCTGCGGGCACGGTGCCTCGCTATGCTCGGCACACTATTTTATTCTCCCTCTGTGGGTGTCGTGGACATGTCGGGATTGTGCCGGTCAGGATTCCGGTGTCGGTACAGGAGTACCATTTTATTTTTTAGGTGTTTCATCTTGCGTTGGGTGGCCAAACTCCTAGTCACGCCTCTGGTGATAAGACTCCTTGGGTGGTGACTGGGAGGCCGCCTGAAGGTGTGCGTGTAATGGGAGTGTCACCAGCATGTCAATGCAATCAGCATGTCAATGCAATCAGGCTGTGTTCTCAGAAGCATTACCGCAATCACAGGAGAAGGAGACACTGCGCCTGCAGAGGCTGGTACAAGTGTGATGGTGAACGCAATAGTGCACCGGTGGGGGACTGTCTAGAACCAATGGCAGTGATAGTGCATGCAAGGACACAGGAAACGGGCATCTCACCTCCCTGATGCTATCACATGTTGGATAGGTAACTGAGTGTGATTGGCTCCAAATTTATTCTGCAGCAGGACAACGATTAGATTCACCCTTTGTTCATTTACTTAGCAGTTTGATAATTGATAAAAATAAACTATTAGCTATGTTTCCTTTTACAGCAGTTGGGCACATTTTAGGGCTTTCTAGTTGGAGACACTATGGGGCCCATTTATCATTGTATATTTGCTGCTTAATCGTGTGTTTTCGGGGGTTGACTACAAATATTAAGGGGTATATTCAACTAAAGTCGGATCCATTCCGACATGTATTTGTCGGAATGGATCCGACAACCCCTATTCAATCTCATCTTAATTCAACTTTTTCAAGTCGAATTGAGATGGGACGCAGAGGAGGAGAGGGGGGTGAGCCGCGGGGAGACGGGAGGAAGCAGCCGTGAGGTCGGGCGGCTGAGTGACATCCTGCTGCAGCGCTACTGTAGCGCTGATCTCCCCTGTATGCCCGCCGGCTGTCCCCCCGTCTCCCTGCGGCTCTCCCCCTTCTCATCCTCTGGGTCTGCATCTCAGTCCGACATCTTTTGATGTCGGACTGAGATGGTCGAAAAGGGGGCCAAAACCTGTCAGTTTTGGCCCCGTTTTCGACACAAGCACGTGGATCGGCAGCTATTCCACCGATCCATGTGCTTTTCGACAAGTCGAATTCATCGACTTGTCGAAAAATGTAGGGATATATTGAATAGGTCGAATCAGGAGTCGACCTTTAAAAGTCGAAAACTGCCATCTTTTTGACAGAAGGCAGTTTTCGACTTCAATTGAATATACCCTTAAGTAACCCCCAAATGTATTAAGGTATCTCCGATACCTACTGCCACCCCTCTGTTCCCGTCGGCAGCCACATCCCCCATAGGCTTCTATGGGGGATCCGATACTGCCAGATGTATCAATTTCCGGAATGCAAAGCATTCCGGAGATTAACCCTTGTAGCCCATTGTAGCCTATGGGCTACTTACCGCATATGTTGTTCCCTTGGAACTCTCCGCGGAAATGGCCACTGTACATGTGCGGTCGGTAGAACCTTGCATGCGCAGAAGCCCTGGCAGCTTATAGAGTACACGCAGGGATGGGCACCTCTCGTAGACCCTATCCCTGCAGGTGCCCGCTCATACATCCAGGTCAAGTAACCGCATATTTCAAAGTGATCCTCGATGCTAATATAGCGCCCAGAACGCATTGCATATCTAAGCAATGATAAATGGGCCCCTATAACAGTTACATTAATAAGACTTATCATAAACTATAGTACTTTTCTAATAGATGTTGACATTTGACAGTAACACAAAACATTAAGCAAACATGCAGCAACACGTCCTGGGCTCGGACACGTACAACAAGTACTACTGGGGGTCATGCGTCACAAGCACAGTAACGCCACGGGATTGTGCACACTTACAGTGTAATGATGGATAGTTCAGACATCTTGAAAGAGTACTGGTTAGCTGGCTTACTCTTACAGAAGCATTTCTGAAGGCAGCTGATGGGTATGACAAGATTAGGGTATTACAGCTGGGTACCAGGCTGGCAATTACAGGACAGTGCACAGAACAGACATCTCACATAACAATGGCCATCAATATTTGTGACAACACTGATAAAGACACCGATCTGTAACAGCAGTGGACGGAGACGTAGCACACAGTCCTTACTTGGACACAATATACATATATTACTAGTGTTTATGTATACGATACAATGCCAAACAATTTACAGATGGAGCCTCGCGCATCTAGGCTTCTATGCTGCACCTAAGTGCACCAAGGCTTATTAGCATAAGCCTTTCATCTATTGTTCTCAGCTGCAGTACAATACAGAGAGAACAATACAGCAGGGGATTAAGTCATTGCAGCAGGGGATTAAATCTGACTGCCCTGGCTCAATCCTATAAAAGGGATAGATGAGCAGGGCTCCATCTGTATGACTAGAACAAAATAATAGCTGCCCATGCTCCTGTTTGACAACACAACCCATCTGTAGATGCCCAATCACAGTCTCCCCTTTTGTGGTCTGTTTGGGCAAACACTTCTTTTGCAGATTTGTGGTCCGTGACGGAAATTGCTTATTTCTGCAAAGTAAAAACGTCACCACAAAGGCCGGCTTAGTATCAAATTTGGAATAACCAATTTCTTTCTACAAAAATACCACTCATGGGATTGTTAGTTATGTAATACATCGCTTCTCAAAGTGAAAGTTTTTTTGCTTAATGCCAATACTGTGAACAAAGGGCCTAATTCAGACCTGGGGGGTCATTCAGAGTCGATCGCTCGCTAGCTACTTTTTGCAGTGCTGCGATGAGATAGTCGCCGCCTATAGGGGAGTGTATTTTCGCTTTGCAAGTGTGCGAACGCTTTTGCAGCCGAGCGGTACAAAAAAGTTTTGTGCAGTTTCTGGGTAGGTTTGAACTTACTCAGCCGCTGCGATCACTTCAGCCTGTCCGGGGCCGGAATTGACGTCAGACACCCACCCTGCAAACGCTTGGACACGCCTGCGTTTTTCCTACTACTCCCAAAAAAAAGGTCAGTTGCCACCCACAAACGCCCTCTTCCTGTCAATCTCCTTGTGATCGGCTGTGCGAATGGATTCTTCATTCAGCAATGATCCGCTTTGTAGCCGTACGACGTGCCTGCGGATTGCAGTGCATACCAATGCGCAGTTTTGCTGAGTTTTTTTGACCTGATCGCACCGCAGTGAAAAAACCTAGCGTGCGATCAGGTCGGAATGACCCCCCTGATCGTAGCAGCAACTTTGTTAGCAGATGGGAAAAACCATGAGGGTCATTCCGAGTTGTTCATTCGCTAGCTATTTTTTGCAGTGCTGCGGTCAGATAGTCTCCGCCTATAGGGGAGTGTATGTTTTCTTTGCAAGTGTGCGAACGCATGTGCAGCCCAGTGGTACAAAAAAGTTTTGTGCAGTTTCTGAGTAGCTCAGAAATTACTCAGTCGCTGTGATCACTTAAGCCTGTTCTTGTCCGGAATTGACGTCAGACACCCGCCCTGCAAACGCTTGGACACGCCTGCGTTTTTCCAAACAGTCCCAGAAACGGTCAGTTGACACCCAAAAACGCCTTCTTCCTGTCAATCTCCTTGCTTTCGGCTGTGCGAATGGATTCTTCGTAAAATCCTTCCCTCAGCAACGATCCACTTTGTACCCGTATGACGCGCCTGCACATTGCGGTGCATATGCATGCGCAGTTCGGACCTGATCGCAGCGCAGCCAAAAATCCTAGCGTTCTAACTCTCTCTGCACATGTTACATCTGCCCCACCTGCAGTGCACATTGGGGGGCAATTTCTCCACTAGCTCACCTCCATTTTTATCACTGCTTAGTACACCTCCCCCAATCTTGTATGTCAACTAAGCAGACAGTGAAAACATTATATCATTTACAATCATAATGTATAAGCGGTAAGATAATTTACATATATACATATATCTGCATGCTTAGTTGACATACAGAATTAAATTAATGTTGATTGGCATATAGTAAATATTATAAAAACTACTTTTTTTATTTTTTTATTACATAGGCTCCTTAATCTGCATGCTTAGTTGACATATAGGGGGAGAATTTAAATGTTTGAAAAGTCAGTTGGGTGTCTCTTTTTTCCTAATAGGAAAAAACAGACACCCAACCGACTTTTCAAACATTTGAATTCCACCCATAGAATTTAATTAATGTTGATTAGCATATAGTAAGTATTATATCTTAATCCTAATTGTGTGTGATATAAAATGGACATAATCCAGTTTTACCCCAAATGTTTAATACTATTTCCTTTTAACTACACCCCCACACGCTGGACATGCCAGCTCTGGCACACGACGGGAGGGGTGTGGGGGATGTTGCCATGGCTACACCATGTACCACCCCTTGTTGGAGTAAGTATTGCCAGGTATGGACAATGGAGGGTAATTCCAAGTTGATCGCAGCAGGACATTTTTTAGCAGTTGGGCAAAACCATGTGCACTGCAGGGGAGGCAGATATAACATGTGCAGAGAGAGTTAGATTTGGGTGTGGTGTGTTCAATCTGCAATCTAAATTGCAGTGTAAAACTAAAGCAGACAGTATTTACCCTGCACAGAAACAAAATAACCCACCCAAATCTAACTCTCTCTGCACATGTTATATCTGCCTTCCCTGCAGTGCACATGGTTTTGCCCAACTGCTAAAAAATGTCCTGCTGCGATCAACTTGGAATTACCCCCAATATTTGGGAGTAATTTTTGACCATTCTTGCAGATTTGCCCCAGGTTGTCCAGGTTGGTTGGATGATAATTGTGGGCTGCAATTTTCAAATTGTGCCATAGATTCCCAGTTCACATATTTTGCTGTTCAAACTTCAAACACGTCAGAGTCGCCTTATGCTTGGGATCATTGTCGTGCTGAAAGGGGAACATTCTCCCAAGCTTTCTTCCAGCAGAAAAAAAGTATCTCACTGTATTTTGCACCATCCGTTGGTCCTTCAGTTTTAACAAGATGACCAGTCCCCGCTGAAGAAAAGCAAACCCACAACAGGTTGCTGACTCCTCCATACCTCACTATTCAGTTGTGGCCAAAGAGATACATTTTTGACTCATCTGACCACAAAACCTTGTCCCACATTTTAGTTGGTTCACTCTATTGTTTTCTGAGAAACTCCAGCCGAGCTTTGATGTGGTTTTCTTCAGTAATGGCTTCTTTTATCCATAAGACCTGTCTTTAGTTATTTACAAGTAGAAGTTAGTTAAAATATAATTATTAAGGAAAGGTCATTAATCCGTGTAAACTTGGAGCTTCCACAGCGCATGGGTTGAATACTTATGCAAGCCGTATTTGTCAGTTTTCATTTTTTTTTTATTAAAACAAATCTGCAGTCAAATGATGAATTATGAGTTTAAAAATGTCTTCCTCGTTCACAATAAAAAATACTGTATGGCACAATCTGTGTAAGTGTCATTTGTAATACAGACAAATCTATTAACTTTTTAGGAGGTTGAAATACTTTTGCAAACCATCTGTTCACATAACAAAAGACATAAAATCAGAAAAAATGGATCAAAATATCAGTTTAAAGTTAAAAAAATTGCATTGATACAGGGCACAACTCCTAGTAACTGATAATAATAAGTGGTACAGGTTTTGCCCCTTCCTGCTTTACTGTATTTTTCCATACACGCAGGGCTGCCAAGAAGTGTGTGTGGGGGGGGGGGAAGCGGGTACTAGTTACTCAGGCTGGCTTGTTGGAGGGGCTCGACACGGGCCTGGATCTGCTGCGGCCCCCACCCCCTCTCTTACCAGTACCTGTCAGCAGTAGCCTCTCTCCCCAGTGCTGGGCTGCAGTGGAGCCATGGAGGCTGCTGCCTCTTTTGCGTGTGTGTGTGTGTGTATGTGTGGCGAAGAATAACAATGATAGCAACCCCCCTGGATTTGCACATGGCTGGGGGCTCATGACGCCTCCCTGTTAAGCACACAGAGCGGCTGAAAATATCTTTTTCCCTATTGTTTTCTACATGTGCCTCCCACGATTAGGCTACACCCCAGAAAAGTACCGGGGCCCAGCACAGCCATCAATGTCCCTGCATGTACAGTACATCTCACTTTATTGTTTCAGACCTGCAAACAAAATTGAATATAAGACCAAGGCAACCTGAGTAAACACAAAATACAGTTTTTAAATAATCATTTCATTTTTTTGAAGGAAAAAAGTTATCCAACACCTAATGAATGTCACCCATTGGATAAATGAATTGCCCCCCTAAAGTTATTAACTGATGTAGCCACCTTTAGTAGCAACAACTGCAACCAATCGCTTCCAGTGACTGGAGGTCAGTCTCTCACATTGCTGTGGAGGAATTTTGGCCCACTCACTCTTCCTTGTAGAATTGCTTTACTTCAGTCACACTGGATGGTTTTCAAGCATTAACTGCCCTTTATGGTCCTGCCACACCATCTCTGCCTGCCTAATGTGTAAAAAAAAAAGAAAAAAGGACTCTGTTGCTGCAATGTGTAAAAAAAAAATGGGGGACTCTGCTGCTGTAATGTGTAAAAAAAAAGGGGGACTCTGCTGCTGTAATGTGTAAAAAAAGGGGGACTCTGCCTGCCTAATGTGTAAAAAAGGGGGGCTCTGTTGCTGTAATGTGTAAAAAGGGGGCTCTGCCTGCCGTACTGTGTAAAAAGGGCCTCTGCCTGCCGTACTGTGTAAAAGGGGGCTCCGCCTGCCGTACTGTGTAAAATGGGCCTCTGCCTGCCGTACTGTGTAAACGGGGGCTCCGCCTGCCGTACTGTGTAAAATGGGCCTCTGCCTGCCGTACTGTGTAAAAGGGGGCTCCGCCTGCCGTACTGTGTAAAATGGGCCTCTGCCTGCCGTACTGTGTAAAAGGGGGCTCTGTCTGCCGAAATATGTAAAAGAGGGCACTGCCTGATGTAATGTGTATAAGGGAGCTCTGTGGCCACGCCCCTTCCCCAAGGCGCCACACCCTGTTTTATATATGGGGGGTGCGCCGATGCTGTTTCTTGCACACAACTCTAAAATGTCTAATTACGGCACTGGGTATTCTAACTGCCTGCATCCCGATCGTCGGAATGCTGCTGGATCCCGGGTAAGGGCCCCAGTGCATTGCTTTGCCCAGGGCCTACAGTGCTGTTAAGGTGGCCCACAGCCACTCCTGGGAAAATGAACTGCTGTTCCAAGCTTTCACCATCTGGAGTTAGCTCTCACTTTGGTTCGCTGGCATCCCAGAGTCATAGAAATGGCTTTTTAACCCCTTCCAGGGTGACATTTCAACAACTTTCATTCTCATCCCTCTGGAATTTTTTTCTGGAAACGTTCTATTTAAGTTGGCTGTAATTAAGATCGATTGTGTCTAGTTTGATAGATCATAATTACAAATTTAACTTGCTTCATTGTTTGAATGAGTAATTAAGGTGGGAATTACTATTTCATACAGGGCCAGTTGGTGTTGGATAACTTTTTCCTTCAATAAATGAAATGTTAATTTAAAAACTGTATTTTGTGTTTACTCGGGTTGTCTTTGTATTAAATTAAGTTTGAAGATGTGAGAAAAATAAGTGTGACAAATGAAAAATTTGAAGAAATCAGGAATGGGGCAAAAACGTTTTCATGCTAGTGTATATGGGGTGTCATTCAGACCCGATCGCTGCTGTGTGCATTTTCACACAGCAGCGATTGGGTCTGAAGTGCGCATGCACCGGCGCCACAGTGAGCCGGCGCAAGGCTGACAGCCGACGGCTGGCGTAGCCTAGCGATCGCTTCTGCCTGGTTGACAGGCAGAAGCAGTTGCTGGGCAGGAGGGGGCGGCACGGCCGCGTTTGGCTGCAGTTCTGTGGGCGCGGTCCGGCCAACGCAGGCGTGGCCGGACTGTGCCGGCGGCGGGCCGCAGCAGCTGCGTGACGTCACACACAGCCGCTGCAACCAGGGCAGCGATGAGTAGCTCCCGGCCAGCGCGCAGGAGCTGCGCTGGCCGGGAGCTACTCCTGAAGTACAAAAGCACTGCCGCTGCGCGATGCTTTTGTACTGCTGCAGGGGGTCTCAGGTCTGACATGCGGGGCGGGCTATCCCTGTGCTGGGCGCCCCCCCACATGTCTGTGTGCCTGATCGTAGCCCTGCAAAAGTTTGCAGGGCTACGATCAGGTCTGAATTAGGCCCATGGAGCAAAAGACATCTCATTATAGTGCAGATGAGGTGATAGACAAATCTGTCCATTTTGCTTTGCTACAATGACAGCATTGATGTTTGGGGACACCTACAACCAATGCCCTGTTACACGTGAGTAATAGGTGCAGTGAGCCTATTTTTGAAGGATTCTAAAGTGGGGGTCTCTCGCACTGTGCAAGGAAGTGAGTTCCATAGAGTCTGAGCTGCATGGGTAAAAGTTTGAACCCCAGATGAATTACGGGAGATTATAGGTACTGCTAATAGTCCTTCATCTACAGATCGCAGTAAGTGAGCGGCACAGTAAGGGATCAGAAGATGCTTCAGATACCTTGGACCCTGGTCATATAGAGCTTTTAAAGTCAGTGTGCCACTGCCAATGTATCCGCCATACTCCCAATGCCACCAGCAGATGGGTGGTTAAATATTTCTAATATCTAATATTTCTAATTAGAAGCCATAACAAATAACTCTGACTTCTTGCCTTTTTCAACTAATATCAGTATATCCAGGCTCTGAATGGCTAAAGGGTCACTGTTCATTCCAAATTGCAGGATCCCAGCTATTCCCCAGGACAAATTATATCACTACCCCCACAAGAAATCTACTTCAAAGGCCTCTCACACTGAGACTTTTCACACCTACACAATAGGAATTGGATTCTAACACCTTTCCACAAGCCTGCTCGGTCATGGAATAATTGACTAAATCAGCAACAGAAAAGGAAAGTTACTGTATTTATCACTTGTTTCAAATATACACATTGGATTATTGGAGCAGCAATAGGTTATAGCAATACCCATTATAATTTTTGGATTACATACCGAATTGGGGGGAAAATAAATAAATATATATATATATATATACATATATATACAGCTTTCTCTCTCCCTCTCATCATCATGTGCAGCTCATACTTATAGTAATCTGTCACTGATGAACCAATGTATACGTATTCCTCCAGCTTCATTCTTTCACTCCGCCCACCACGTTCCGCAGTTCCTATTACACCATCACAGGCTTCTATTCTCCAGTCCCTTGGCATTTTAAAAAGAAAACACAGGCGCATTCGTGGGAAGTGAGCAGGCCGGAAACTTCTTTTCCCCAGTAACCACCTAAGTCTTTTGCCCACCTGCTGACCCCCAGCTTCAAAGAACAGTCAAATAGAAGTGATACCCAAAAGACGGCCCTGTGCTTGGAAGAACAGAACTGTCAATTCTCGCTTGGTAACCCCCATACCCAGAGCACCTGCACTTAACATAAAGAAAACTGAAGGCCCTCTGGTATGCCCAATCAGGTCAGTCCTTTGTAATGCCAGATCTATTAGAAACAAGACTGCAACAATTGCTGACCTTATTGAATCTGCAGATCTAGCATGTATTACCGAGACCTGGCTAGATGAAAATGCAGCACCTATAATGGAGGCTGCAATCCCAACAAACTACTCTGTCATCCACAACCCAGGACTGGAGCGCAGGGGTGGCGGGGTGGCTGAATGCTTCAAAAAAATTTAAACTTAGGGTCCACCCTATTGAAAATACTCGCTCATTTCAGTGCATTGTTGCCCGGAGTTTGTCAGGATTAGGTTTCAGAGTACTTCTCATTTACCAGCCCCCTGGAGATGGAAAGATATTTCTACAAGAAATTGCAGACACTGTTGCTGGCCTGGTTCTGGAACATCAAAGATGGTTCATCCTCAGGGATTTCAATGCATAGGTGGATGATGAGCTCTCACGCCTTGGCCAAGACCTACTGTGCACAATGAATGGTCTGGTCTTCACACAGGTCATTCTTTCTGCCACACATAAAAGTGGTCACACTCTTGATCTTGTCTTTCAGATTGGATTAGAAGTCACTGACCTAAAAATAAACCTAGTTATCTGTTCAGACCACCACTCCCTTTGGTTCTCAGTTGCAATCCCTCAAATAAAATCTCTGCCCGTGGAGTTGACCAGGTATCGTCCAGGGAGGGGTATGACTCCCTAGGCTCTTGCAGCAAATCTGGATCTCTCTGCTATACTGGGTGCCTGTGAAGATCCCTGTTCCCTAGTCCATTATTATAATAGGGATGTTATGGCTGCAATTGATATTATCGCCCCTGTGCGTATAAGACCTCGTAAACCACAACGTCGAGCTCCCTGGTTCGACAACAGTATTAGTGAGCTCAAGAAAAGGGGGCGTAGACTGGAAAGACGATGGAGGAAGACTAACCTAGTGGATGACAAAATAAAACTAATAAAGGATAATGAAGAATATCAAACGACAATCACCCATAAGAAATCACAGTTCCTGTCAAATGAGATCACGGCAGCAAACAATAGGCCAACTCAACTTTTCCGCACAGTGCATATGCTTTGCAAGCCAGCATGCCTGCAGACTGATGAAACCCTCTCCCAAGCAAGATGCAACGAGTTTGCAAACTTCTTTGCAGATAAAATATCCACCATCTGGGCTGGAATCTCCACAGTGCCATCAAAGGAGTGCCAAACTACAAAGCCTGCCAATATAAGCCACCTGCCTTCATGGACCAGCTTTAACCCAGTGGATGTAAAGGACATTGCTGAAATTGCTCGGATTTTGCGTCCCACCACCTGTGATCTGGACCCTGCCTCAACCAAGCTTTTAATAGTTTGTATGGATATAATTGGTCCTGTCTTTGCAAACATTGCTCAATGCTCTTTGCAGACAGGCATTTTTCCTGGACCCCTAAAGGAAGCAATTGTTAGACCTCTTCTTAAAAAACCTAATTTAGAGCCCGACTGCATGACCAACTACAGACCGGTATCAAACCTTCCTTTTCTAGGAAAATGTTATTGAGAAAGTAATGAAGATAGTCTGGCGCTATTGTTACTGTGAAAAAGTGCCTGCCGCCGCGTTCAAAGGCTTGGTTCCCAGCCCAAAAAATACAGAATAAAAAACATGCAAGAAAGAACAGCGCTAGCACTTTTACACTAAAAAATTATTGATTTAATATCACATATTAAGATACATCTTATATATCCATACCATGTAAAAACAATTACCGTATATATCAATTATACTCTATATCCTGCAGGATAAATTCCGCTTAATATACCGAGCCAGAGAAAACCGTTTCTCACTGATTATATGTATATGTATACAGCTGAATATTAAAGCTATATATTACTTCCTTATATGCTTTTAACAGTAAACCATAACCGCCTGAATGTTGTCACTCAATATAATTGTCCAGCTAGTGATTATATTTCCTCAGTTGTTATAATGAATGGTTATCCGGTCAGTTTAACACACCTGGATTCTTTATGCAGGTTACAGTTTTTTTTGGCAAACGCATACAGCCAACAAATTATGCTTTCCAGATGAATTTCCTCACACCATTAAGTTTTCAACCAGTGTCAGTTATACTTAATCTGTTTCGTGATTATAGCTTTTTGTAGAGAATATTAGCTGTGCATATATTCAGCTTTGTGCACATCACATTAATACCTCTCCCGGCTGTCGCTTCCATAAACAGCCTTATCCGGAGTCCACTGCCTGGTGGATAGCAGGTATAATCTCAGATGTTGTCCGCAAGTGCAGGTGCCTCTGGCCGGCCAGTAGTAGAACGAAGATATCTCACAAGACTCTTTAACAGTGCATCCAACAAACGCGTTTCCCCGCTTGAATATACAGCTCAGCGGCTTCCTCAGTGTCCATGCTATATAATTGGTCCTGTCTTTGCAAAAATTGTTCAATGCTCTTTGCAGACAGGCATTTTTCCTGGACCCCTAAAGGAAGCAATTGTTAGACCTCTTCTTAAGAAACCTAATTTAGAGCCCGACTGCATGACCAACTACAGACCGGTATCAAACCTTCCTTTTCTAGGAAAGGTTATTGAGAAAGTGGTTGCAAATCAACTGGAAACTCCGCCTGACAACCCGTGATATCTATAGGGGATCAGTATGAAATACCGCAGGACGGGATCCCGGCAGTCGGAATACCGACACCGGAATCCCAACCAGCACAATCCCGACAGGGGTTATGAGCGTAACGCAGCCCCTTGCGCGCTCGCCACACTGCGGGCACGGTGCCTCGCTACGCTCGGCACACTAATTTATTCTCCCTCTATGGGTGTCGTGGACACCCACGGAGGAAGAATATGTCGGGATTGTGCCGGTCAGGATTCCGGTGTCGGTATTCCGACCGCCGGGATTCCGTCCGGCAGGATCTTGACAGCATCCCTATCTATGATCCATTCCAATCAGGATTCAGGAGAAGACATAGCACTGAAACAGCCCTTGTGTGTGTGTTAAATGATCTTCTGATGGGAAGAGACAGAGGTGACTTTTCAATATTAATCCTTCTGGATCTCTCTGCAGCATTTGATACCATGGACCATGGGCTTCTGATTGAGCAACTGATACATTTTTGTGGACTGGATGGCACAGTCCTAAGCTGGTTCAAATCATTTCTCACAGGCAGGTCACAGAGAGTATCGTCTGGAGAATACTCATCACCATCAGTGCCATTGCCCTGTGGTGTCCCACAAGGTTCTATACTATCCCCCATGCTTTTTGCAGTATACATGCTCCCGCTGGGTGAAATAATCAGGCGCCATGGGCTGGTCTACCACTGCTATGCAGATGATACACAACTGTACTTGTCCTTTGCTCCGGGCACTGATAACCCAATAGCCACCCTAAATGGCTGTCTAGCTGAACTCCAGGAGTGAATGAGTGCCAGTTGGCTGCGATTGAACCCGGATAAAACAGAGGTCCTTATGATAGGACTGCAACATCAAAGGACAAGACTGCAGCATAGCCATCCAACTGGACTTACACTCGGGGAGTCAGAATTACAAACCACTGATCGTGTTCGGAATCTTGGCGTTGTCCTGGATGGTGGCTTGACACTTAAACATCAGATATCAGCCACAATCAAATCCACATTCTTTCACCTGAGGAACATAGCCAGAATCAAGCACTTAATTCCCTCAGATGATCTGCCAAAAGTCATGCATTTGTATCATCTCAATTAGACTACTGTAATGCCCTCTACCTTGGTCTCCTAGCAAAAGAATTGCACCGCTTACAGCTGGTGCAAAACACAGCTGCCAGGCTGTTAACCGACCAGCCCCGTTCTAGCCACATAACACCCATACTCTACTCCCTTCACTGGCTGCCTGTAAGATGGCGAATCATCTTTAAGATTGGCTTAGTGAGTTTCAAAGCACTACATGACCAGGGCCCAAGGTACCTGAAGCAGCTACTGACCCCATACTGCCCCACTCGATTACTGTAATCTGTAGATGAAGGACTTTTAGCAGTACCTAGAATCTCCGAAATTCATCTGGGGGACGAGCTTTTAGTCATGCGGCTCCGACTCTATGGAACTCACTTCCCCGCACAGTGCGAGAGGCCCCAACTATAGAATCCTTCAAAAGTAGACTCAAGACTTTGCCGTTTACTCAGCATTTCCATAATGTCCCTTTAGTATCTACATGCGTCTGTATTTTATGAAAAGCTTTTCTGTACTTTATTATTTTCTGTACAATATTATGCTATGTATCTGTTAAGTGCCTTGAGTCCTATTGGAGAAAGAGCACTATATAAATAAAATTATTATTAAATTAGAAGTAGTTTTAAATTCAGACATGAGACGACGATAGAAGAAAGTTCCTTTTTCACAAAGAGTGAAACCAAGCTTGGTTTGATATATATGGAAAAGTAGGGCGGTTTACAAGGGGTGTGTGATGGAATACATACTATTTACCCGTGGGTGGGATGGCGGCTGTCAAGATAACGACAGCAGCGTACCGGATTCCAGTATGCCGGCAGCGGGGCGTGCACTAGAAAGCACCTTGCAGGCTCGCCGGCATATTCTCCCTCTATGGGTGTTGTGGACACCCACAGAGGGAGAAAAGCCTGTGGTGCCGGTATTATAGTGGCGGCATTTCACCGACTGTCAGGATTCCGGCATCGGCATTCTGACCACCGGGATCTCGACAGGCGGTCTCGTGATTGTCTCCCTGTGTGACTGGTGCCACCAACCATAGTGCAGGTCTGTGGAGATGTCTGTCCCAATTGCACCCATTCTAGCTTACTGGGTTCCTTGAGTGGCACCTCGCTACAGCTCCAATGTATGATGTTCACTTTACTCCATCGTCATTCATCAAAGAAGTGTGTAATGTGTGTAAAGTGAGGATGAAAAGTAATATATGATTGGTGATAAAGGGGCGATGCTGAATGACAATGGAATAGCAATACAATAGGTGGGTATGAGAAGACTAGATTCAGTGAGAATAAGAAGTGATGCATTATGAAACTTGCTCAGCAGCAAGGTAGCCAATTCAATATTTTTTAAATGTCAGGAACAAGCATCGATTGTACTACAGTAGTCTGATATATCTATCAGGGACGTGTGATGAGGTAAATGGCTCAGGAGGCTCTGGCTAGTACCAGATTCAGATTTACACACAATATATGAGCCAGAGGGTTCATGTGGGCATTACACACAGGCGCAGCAGTATATACATGTTGGCATTATACACAGGTGCAGCAGTATATACATGTGGGCATTATACACAGGTGCAGCAGTATATACATGTGGGCATTATACACAGGTGCAGCAGTATATATTGCTGGAAATTTGGTGAGTTTTGATCAGAGATGTGCAGAAAAGATAGGCAGCGGAGGCACTGCCTCACCTTCCATAGACTTTTTACTCCAGAGGTTTGACTATAAAAATTATTAGAATAATCCAAAGAAGATATTTCTAATATATTCTTTGTATTTTTTATATACTTTATAATATAGTCAAAACTCTGTCGTAAATGTTAGTATGATAGGAAAGGCCCGGCCTCACCTGCCTCACCCCACTGCATGTCACTGATCTGTACTGACAATAAACCCACATTTTAGTGTCAAAACGCATTAAACAGTGGTGAAGAAAAGTACAATGACAGATATAAAATATTGTTTTAAGGAAGGATATACAAGTCTAAAATACAAGTTGAAAGAAACCTAGGTATTTACCGTCTGCAAGATATTGTTCTCTGGGATCTGACATTTTAGCTTCTAATCAGGGCCGGTTCTTGGGCGCTGTGCGCCCCGGGTGACAATAGGGGGCGTGGCTACGTACAGGGGGCGTGGTCATTTACGCCCCCTGTACAGACTGAAATGATGTGCGGTGCGCGATGACGTCATCGCGCACCGCACAGCAAAGGTCCTCTCCACGAAGGGAAACTAGACACGTACGCGTCTAGTTTCTCTTCACAGCGGCAGCGGGGGGCACAGCAGCAGTGGATCTTGCCCTGGTGCGGCGCCCTCCGGATGGCGCCCTGCGCCCTCCGGAAGGCGGCACCCCGGGCAAAAGTCCTGCTTGCCCGTGGCAAGATCCGCTACTGCTTCTAATACATTCTGAGCAGTGTCCTTCAGTTCTGTTTGCCAAAGGAGAAAAAGCTTTCCCCATGACCAATAAACTGCGTAATGTCTGATGCAGCCCAGTCAGTAGAACTATCTAGACTCCTGCGTAATAATATAACAGAGCACTGAGGGAATCATCACGGCTTATAAACCCCAAGGCTGGGACAGACTGTGTGCAAAATTACATTTTACATTCTGGACTCCATTTTGGGATTGTGGAGTGTCAGATTGATCAGCCTATAGGGGCAGAGTTTAGGGTGTGTCTCAGGTTTAGAGCGGGTGTTTGGCTTATGATCTGCCTCTTTGCTTTCTGAATTTCCCTCCCTCCCATTTTTGGTATGTCATTTTATCAGCATCCTGAGTGGTTGTTGGGAAAGAATGGCAGCCCAGGAGTACCTGGAGGAAACCTACGCAAGCATGGAGAGAATATACAAACTTCACACAGTTAGGGCCATGGTGGGAATTGAACCCATGACCTAAGTGCTGTGAGGCAGTAATGATTACACCATCCGTACTACCATTAAGTCAAGTGGATCCACTGATTAGTTGACCGTTGTTTCTTCATCCACCGTACTTTTTCATTTAAATAATAAAGCTGATCAAAATTCATACCACTTACTGTATGTCTGGTGTTGTTATTTATATTTATGTATTGTATTTCTATAATGTTTAGGTCACCTCTGACCGACTCTAGGACCATGGACTTCTGGAGGCGCAACCTCCAACCTTGTACGCTACTGTGCATATGCAGCCATACCATGTGTCTTCTGCTCCATCCTCTATACTGAAAGGTTGTGCCCCTGAGAGATTCCACTGAGTGTATGAGACGGCGTTACAGTGAACTGCAAGCTCCTCTGCACCACCACTGCTATACGGCTACTCGTGTATATGAGCTAGTGCGCATACTCCACTTCCACCACTTTGTGTATACAGGTGGGTGCTCCAGTTTGTCCACACGCCATGTATATTTGGCCGCCCAGTTGTGATGTCACTGTCGGCAGCTCCTGCGGCCACCTAACGAGCCAGTCGGCAGGTCGCCTGCATACAATGCACATGGGCGATCAAAAATGTCTGTAAACGATGTTGTAATATCTTCTGTACACACACAAACAGATGAACTATGCGATATTGTATATCATTCGTCAGCCGAACGGACTATGGGGTCTATTCACAAAACAGTGAAAAGAGTGAAGAAGTGAACCTGTGGAGAAGTTGCCCATGGCAACCAATCAGATGCTCTGTACAATTCAGGGACGTGCAGTCAGGGGAGGCAGAGCCTCCCCTGTCATGCTCGCTATCATACTCAGAGTTCTCATTATAAAAATGATTGGAAGAACAGAAAGAAGATATGTATAACTTACAGTATAAGCATCTTCTTTGTATTAATACAATCAACATTATAGATAAAACTTACCAGAGTTGCAGATCTCCTGGAACTGCAGGGAGAGATAGAGATGAGGCAGCGGCAGCTCAGCCTCATCTCTCGCACTGTCAGACACTGCCTGTACAGATGGGCGGGGCTACCCAGCGGCCAATCAGACCGCATAGAACAGAGAAATGTGAGGCATGCCTCACAGTGGGGGCGTGTGTGAGCTCTGATAGACAGCTCGGATTGGTCATGTGACCAATCCAGGAAGTGAAGAAAGGTAGACACTGGAGCTGAGCTTCTTGGCAGGGGTGGAGGAAAATTGGGACCCGCAGTGCCAGCAGCAGCCACCCGTGCACAGTTACTGGGGTGAGTAGCTGCCAGTACCTAGCACAGGCTTTTTCAACCAGTGTGCTGTGGCACATTAGTGTGCCGCGACCAGTTGCAAGGTGTGCCGCGGAGCCAGAGCAGCTTCCTGCACCTTCAGAGTGAACTATTGCCCCGTGCTCTTCTTAGAGGATCAGTCATACTCCGGCCGTGACCTATGCCTTGATGCCGCGGCGGTGTGATATCATAGGTCACGGCTGCTGTATCTCACCACCCAGCCAGCCCACCCGCCTGTATACACATCTTCCAGTTCCCGCCTGCATCCACAGCTCTCCTTGCCCACCCACATCCACACCTGCCCGACCGCCCACTGCTCAGTATTCGCACCACTCCACTATGAACAATCCCCGCCACTGAGGGACAGGGAGGAGGACAGCTGACCAGTAGGGGCTAATATTTGTTATGTTATTTTCCTGTGGGGAACAATAGGATTTATGGGAGAAGAACAATGTGAATAATTCATGTGGGGAGCAATAGGATTTATGTGGGGAGCAACATGATTTATGTTGGTAGCAATGTGATTGTTTTTCCTGTGTAGGCCAATGTATGTGTGTTGGGTTTTTTTACTGTGAGGGCCAATGTGTGTTTTTTTTTTTTTCTGTGGGGAACTGATGGTGCGCTTTGGCAATTTTAAAATATTGTTCGGTGTGCAGCGAGTAAAAAAAGGTTGAAAATCACTGACCTAGACTCTCTGTGACTGTGTGTGTGTGTGTAATATTTGTAGTGAGTGTGGGGACAGGAGTGTATGTATATAATCTGTAGTGAGTGTGGGGACAGGACTGTGTGTGTGTGTAATCTGTAGTGAGTGTGGGGAGAGGACTGTGTGTGTGTGTAATCTGTAGTGAGTGTGGGGACAGGACTCTGTGTGTAATGTATGAGTGTGTGTGTGGTATCTGTGGTAAGTGCTCTCCCTCCCCAGGTGCTGCTAACATAGGTGTGCGCAGGGAGGGTGCCTGGTGCGCACAGGCACCCCCTAATGTCTGGCACCCCGATCTCACATGCCTGATGCAGCAATCACCGAGCAGGCAGATTACTGTCCCCTCTGTGCTGCACCCTGTCAGGACTGCATTACTGACTGGACGCCTGGGTTAATCTAGGGTGCCACTGCCACCGGCTTTCAAATTCCCAGCCCCACCTCCACGTACAAAAACAGTGTGATGCTCGCACGCCCACCCGTCACACCCGCCACATGCCCACCTCTCTCCTTCTTTGCTATGCCAACGCCAGCCACTGATAAACTCTTAGGAAGACAAGTTCAATACTGGCAGGCGGTCTGCAGCAGCATTGACACGTCACTTGTTTTTCCAGCAGCAGCAGTAACTAGTCTGCGACTGTCAGTGTCAGTTCAGTTACCGACTTGTAAGTAAGCTGCTGCAGCTTGCAGGGGAAAGAGAGGGGGAGCCAGACCAGGCTGAGTAGGAGCAGTGTAATTGCAGTGAGTGCCATCAGGGGTGTTTGTTTGGTGCACACCACAACATCTGACAATGTATCTGCTTTATTAGGATTGGTACAAGGGTGGATATTTTATATGCGTTGATCATCAATAGATGTGCTAGACATGCCCAAAAGGCGGTGCTAGACACACCCCTCCGACAGTGCACCCCCTAATAAAATGTGCTGCGCACGCCAGTGGCTGCTAACAATATCACTGATGATTGTATTGCCCTGTGTAACGTGCTGCACCAGGCCAGCTATGTTTCTGCAGGTGAGGGGGCAATGGGGGGCACCTCACCTCACCACACCAGTTTACTCACAACACTAGGGTGAAGGCTGTGACCTGGCTATTACTGTGTTTGTATGGATGTAGTGCAGGGACATAACAGTTAAATTGTGTAGAGGGTGAGACAGGCTCCTGGCACTGAGAGCCTCCACCATTTGTACCTCCACAGCCTCTGACCTCACCGCACGTCACTGGTACAATTGTATAGTATGCAAATTAAAAATGTTACTTCAATGCTGATTGGTTGCCATGGGCAACTTCTCCACTGGCTCACTACTCCACACTTTTCACCGCTTCATGAATAGACCCCTATGTGTGGAAAGTCTGTCACAATAAATTACACAGGGCTTGTACACGCCCATTTCTCTAACGTCCTAGTGGATGCTGGGGACTCCGTAAGGACCATGGGGAATAGACGGGCTCCGCAGGAGACTGGGCACTCTAAGAAAGATTTAGTACTAATGGTGTGCACTGGCTCCTCCCTCTATGCCCCTCCTCCAGACCTCAGTTAGAATCTGTGCCCGGCCAGAGCTGGGTGCTTTTAGTGAGCTCTCCTGAGCTTGCTAATAAGAAAGTATTTTAGTTAGGTTTTTTATTTTCAGAGAGCTTCTGCTGGCAACAGACTCTCTGCTACGTGGGACTGAGGGGAGAGAAGCAAACCTACTAACTGCGGCTAGGTTGCGCTTCTTAGGCTACTGGACACCATTAGCTCCAGAGGGATCGAACACAGGACCTGACCTTGTCGACCGTTCCCGGAGCCGCGCCGCCGTCCCCCTCGCAGAGCCAGAAGACAGAAGCCGGCGGGTTGAAGCAAGAAGACATCAAAATCGGCGGCAGAAGACTACTGTCTTCATATGAGGTAGCGCACAGCACTGCAGCTGTGCGCCATTGCGCCCACACTAACCCACACACTCCGGTCACTGTAGGGTGCAGGGCGCAGGGGGGGGCGCCCTGGGCAGCAATTGATTACCTCCTGGCAAAAAGCAGCATATATACAGTTGGACACTGTTATATGCATGAGCCCCCGCCATTAATTTTACACAAAATCGCAGAGAAGCCCGCCGCTGAGGGAGCGGGGCTTTCTTCCACAGCACTCACCAGCGCCATTTTCTCTCCACAGCTCCGCTGAGAGGAAGCTCCCCAGGCTCTCCCCTGCACGATAGAGAGGGTGAAAAAGAGAGGGGGGGGGCACATAAATTTGGCGTAAAAACATTATATACAGCAGCTACTGGGTTAACACTAAGTTACTGTGTGATTCCTGGGTCATATAGCGCTGGGGTGTGTGCTGGCATACTCTCTCTCTGTCTCTCCAAAGGGCCTTGTGGGGGAACTGTCTTCAAATAGAGCATCCCCTGTGTGTGTGGTGTGTCGGTACGTGTGTGTCGACATGTCTGAGGTAAAAGGCTCCCCTAAGGAGGAGATAGAGCAAATATGTGTGTGAGAGGGTGTCTCCGTCGACAACGCCGACACCTGTTTGGATATGTGTAAGTGCTGAGGTGAATTTATTGCACAAAAGATTAGAGAACAGACAGGAGATCTACCCATGTCTGTCCCTATGTCACAGAGACCTTCAGAGTCTTACAATGCTCACTATCCAAAATAATAAACACTGATATCGACACGGAGTTTGACTCCAGTGTCGACTACGATAATGCAAAGCTACAGCCAAAATGGCTGAAAGGTATTCAATATATGATTATTGTAATAAAAGATGATTTGCATATCACTGATGACTCATTTGTCCCTGACACAAGGGTACACATGTTAAGGGGAAGAAAGCTGAGGTAAATTTCCCTCCCCTCATGAGGAAAAAGAGCGGGAATCTCCAGACAAGAGACTGCAGCTTCCCACAAAAAATTCTCAGGCAGTATCCTTTCCCCACTAGGGCCAGGATGTGATGGGAATCTTCCCCTAGGGTGTCAAGGTAGCACTAGCTATTCTCAGGGATCCTGCAGATAGCTTGCACATTGTAGTACACTACTCAGACCGGCGATTGTGTCGGCATGGGTTTATAGCGCTGTGGCAGCATGGACAGGTACTTTATCAGCAGAGATTGAGACCCTAGTATGCATATATATATATATATATATGTATATATAGAGATGTATATATATTAAAGATGCTGTCTTAAGTGATGGGTATATATATAAAACATGCCCAAAGAGACACGGGTATACTGGGTCCTAGAGCCAAAGCTATGTCGATTTCTGCTTGACGTGTCCTGTAGAATATGCAATGGACAGATGATGCCGACTTAAGAGGCATATGGAAGGCTGAGGATTGTGTGGAGAAGGGTTCTCGGACCTGGTCTCCATAGCTATAGCTGGTAATTCTGATATTTTGCCTTATATTCCTGCACAGCCTAGGAAAGCACGACATTATCAAATGCAGCTTTTCAAATAAAGAAGCAAGAAAGTCTGAGGTGCGTCCTTTCTTGCCAGAGGTGGGGGCAGAGGAAAGAAGCTGCACAACACAGCTAGTTCCCAGGAACAGAAGTCCTCCCCGGCCTCTACAAAAATCCACCGCATGTCGCTGGGGCTCCACAGGCGGAGCTGGGCCCGGTGGGGGCACGCCTTCGTAAGTTCAGCCACAAGTGGGTACACTCCCTGTTAGATCCCTGGGCAATAGATATTGTGTCTCAGGGATACAAGCTGGACTTTGAGAAGATGCCCCCTCACCGACGGCCCTGCCGACTTCTCCCCACGAGAGGGAAGCAGTGTTAACTGCAATTCACAAATTGTATCTTCACCAGGTGGTGGTCAAGGTTCCCCTTCTTCAACAAGGAGGGGGTTATTATTCGACCATGTTGTAGTCCCGAAACCAAACGGTTAGGTCGGACCCATATTGAATTTAAAATCCCTGAACATATACCTGAAAAGGTTCAAGTTCAAGATGGAATTGCTAAGAGCGGTCATTGCAAGCCTGAAAAGGGGGAGATTTTATGGTGAATCGGGACATAAAGGATGCATACCTTCATGTCCCCATTTATCCACCTCATCAGGCGTACCTCAGAATTGCGGTACGGGATTGTCATTACCAATTTCAGACGTTGCCGTTTGGTCTCTCCACGGCCTTGAGAATATTCACCAAGGTAATGGCGGAAATGATGGTGCTCCTGCGGAAGCAAGGTGTCACTATTATCACGTACTTGGACGATCTCCTCATAAAAGCGAGATCAAGAGAGCAGTTGCTGAAAAGCGTATCACTTTCTCTGGAAGTGTAACGGCAACACGGCTGGATTCTATATATTCCAAAGTCGCAGTTGGTTCTTACAGCTCATCTGCCTCTCCTAGGCATGATCCTAGACACAGACCAGAAAAGGGTTTATCTCCCGATAGAGAGAGCTCAGGAGATCGTGACACTGGTCAGGAATCTATTAAAACCAAAACAGGTGTCAGTGCATCACTGCACTCAAGTCCTGGGAAGGAGGGTGGCTTCATACGAGGCCATTCCCTTCGGCAGGTTCCATACGAGAACCTTCCAATGGGACTTACTGGACAAGTGGTCCGGATCACATCTTCAGATGCATCGGTTAATCACCCTATCCCCCAGAGCCATGGTGTCTCTCCTGTGGTGGCTGCAGAGTGCTCACCTTCTCGAAGGTCGCAGATTCGGCATTCAGGACTGGGTCCTGGTGACCACGGATGCAAGCCTCCGAGGGTGGGGGGCAGTCACACAGGGAAGAAATTTCCAGGGGCTGTGGTCAAGGCAGGAGACTTGCCTTCACATCATTATCCTGGAACTAAGGGCCATATACAACGCCCTAAGTCAAGCGGAGACCCTGCTTCGCGACCAACCGGTTCTGATTCAGTCAGACAATATCACCGCAGTGGCTCATGTAAACCGCCAAGGCGGCACAAGGAGCAGGGTGGCGATGGTAGAAGCCACCAGAATTCTTCGCTGGGCGGAGAATCACGTAAGCGCACTGTCAGCAGTGTTCATTCCGGGAGTGGACAACTGGGAAGCAGACTTCCTCAGCAGGCACGACCTCCACCCGGGTGAGTGGGGACTTCATCAAGAAGTCTTCGCGCAGATTGTAGGTCGGTGGGAACTGCCACAGTGGGACATGATGGCATCCCGCCTCAACAAAAAGCAACAGAGGTATTGCGCCAGGTCAAGAGACTCTCAGGCGATAGCTGTAGACGCACTGGGGACACCGTGGATGTTCCAGTCGGTTTATGTGTTTCCTCCTTTTCCTCTCTTACCCAAGGTGCTGAGAATCATAAGGAAAAGTGGAGTGAGAACAATACTCATTGTTCCAGATTGGCCAAGAAGGACTTGGTATCCAGAGCTGCAAGAAATGCTCACAGAGGACCCATGGCCTCTGCCTCTAGGGCAGGCTCTGTTGCAGCAGGGACCTTGTATGTTCCAAGACTTACCGCAGCTGCGTTTGACGGCATGGCGGTTGAACGCCGGATCCTAGTAGAAAATAAGAATTTACTTACCGATAATTCTATTTCTCATAGTCCGTAGTGGATGCTGGGGACTCCGTAAGGACCATGGGGAATAGCGGCTCCGCAGGAGACTGGGCACATCTAAAGAAAGCTTTAGGACTATCTAGTGTGCACTGGCTCCTCCCCCTATGACCCTCCTCCAAGCCTCAGTTAGGATACTGTGCCCGGACGAGCGTACACAATAAGGAAGGATTTTGAATCCCGGGTAAGACTCATACCAGACACACCAATCACACCGTATAACCTGTGATCTGAACCCAGTTAACAGCATGATAACAGAGGAGCCTCTGAAAGATGGCTCACAACAATAATAACCCGATTTTTGTAACAATAACTATGTACAAGTATTGCAGACAATCCGCACTTGGGATGGGCGCCCAGCATCCACTACGGACTATGAGAAATAGAATTATCGGTAAGTAAATTCTTATTTTCTCTAACGTCCTAAGTGGATGCTGGGGACTCCGTAAGGACCATGGGGATTACACCAAAGCTCCCAAACGGGCGGGAGAGTGCGGATGACTCTGCAGCACCAAATGAGAGAACTCCAGGTCCTCCTCAGCCAGGATATCAATTTTGTAGAATTTTACAAACGTATTTGCTCCTGACCAAGTAGCTGCTCGGCAAAGTTGTAAAGCCGAGACCCCTCGGGCAGCCGCCCAAGATGAGCCCACCTTCCTTGTGGAGTGGGCATTTACAGATTTTTGGCTGTGGCAGGCCTGCCACAGAATGTGCAAGCTGAATTGTGCTACAAATCCAACGAGCAATAGTCTGCTTAGAAGCAGGAGCACCCAGCTTGTTGGGTGCACACAGGATAAACAGCGAGTCAGATTTCCTGACTCCAGCCGTCCTGGAAACATATATTTTCAGGGCACTGACAACGTCTAGCAACTTGGAGGCCTCCAAGTCCCTAGTAGCCGCAGGCACCACCAATAGGTTGGTTCAGGTGAGACGCTGAAACCACCTTGGGGAGAAACTGAGGACGAGTCCTCAATTCCGCCCTGTCTGAATGGAAAATCAGATAAGGGCTTTTTCAGGATAAAGCCGCCAATTCTGACACGCGCCTGGCCCAGGCCAGGGCCAACAGCATGACCACTTTCCATGTGAGATATTTTAACTCCACAGATTTAAGTGGTTCAAACCAATGTGACTTTTGGAACCCAAAACTACATTGAGATCCCAAAGTGCCACTGGAGGCACAAAAGGAGGCTGTATATGCAGTACCCCTTTTACAAACGTCTGAACTTCAGGGACTGAAGCTAGTTCTTTTTGGAAGAAAATTGACAGGGCCGAAATTTGAACCTTAATGGACCCCAATTTCAGGCCCATAGACACTCCTGTTTGCAGGAAATGTAGGAATCGACCCAGTTGAATTTCCTCCGTCGGGCCTTACTGGCCTCGCACCACGCAACATATTTTCGCCAATTGCGGTGATAATGTTTTTGCGGTTACATCCTTCCTGGCTTTGATCAGGATAGGGATGACTTCATCCGGAATGCCTTTTTTCCTTCAGGATCCGGCGTTCAACCGCCATGCCGTCAAACGCAGCCGCGGTAAGTCTTGGAACAGACAGGGTCCTTGCTGGAGCAGGTCCCTTCTTAGAGGTAGAGGCCACGGATCCTCCGTGAGCATCTCTTGAAGTTCCGGTTACCAAGTCCTTCTTGGCCAATCCGGAACCACGAATATAGTGCTTACTAATCTCCATCTTATCAATCTCAGTACCTTGGGTATGAGAGGCAGAGGAGGGAACACATACCCTGACTGGTACACCCACGGTGTTACCAGAGCGTCTACAGCTTATTGCCTGAGGGTCCCTGGACCTGGCGCAATACCTGTCGAGTTTTTAATCATGTGGAAGACTTCTGGGTGAAGTCCCCACTCTCCCGGGTGGAGGTCGTGCTGAGGAAGTCTGCTTCCCAGTTGTCCACTCCCGGAATGAATACTGCTGACAGTGCTATCACATGATTTTCCGCCCAGCGAAGAATCCTTGCAGCTTCTGCCATTGCCCTCCTGCTTCTTGTGCCACCCTGTCTGTTTACGTGGGTGACTGCCGTGATGTTGTCCGACTGGATCAACACCGGCTGACCTTGAAGCAGAGGTCTTGCTAAGCTTAGAGCATTGTAAATGTCCCTTAGCTTCAGGATATTTATGTGAAGTGATGTCTCCAGGCTTGACCATAAGCCCTGGATATTCCTTCCCTGTGTGACTGCTCCCCAGCCTCGCAGGCTGGCATCCGTGGTCACCAGGACCCAGTCCTGAATGCCTAATCTGCGGCCCTCTAGAAGATGAGCACTCTGCAACCACCACAGGAGGGACACCCTTGTCCTTGGTGACAGGGTTATCCGCTGATGCATCTGAAGATGCGATCCGGACCATTTGTCCAGCAGGTCCCACTGGAAAGTTCTTGCGTGGAATCTGCCGAATGGGATTGCTTCGTAGGAAGCCACCATTTTACCCAGAACCCTTGTGCATTGATGCACTGAGACTTAGCTCGGTTTTAGGAGGTTCCTGACTAGCTCGGATAACTCCCTGGCTTTCTCCTCCGGGAGAAACACCTTTTTCTGGCCTGTGTCCAGGATCATCCCTAGGAACAGAAGACACGTCGTCGGAACCAGGTGCGATTTTGGAATATTGAGAATCCAATCGTGCTGCCGCAACACTACCTGAGATAGTGCTACACCGACCTCCAACTGTTCCCTGGATCTTACCCTTATCAGGGAATTGTCCAAGGAAGGGATAACTAAAATTCACTTCCTTCGAAGGAATATCATCATTTCGGCCATTACCTTGGTAAAGACCCGGGGTGCCGTGTTCCATACGGCAGCGTCTGAACTGATAGTGACAGTTCTGTACCATAAACCTGAGGTACCCTTGGTGAGAAGGGTAAACTTTGACATGAAGGTAAGCATCCTTGATGTCCCGAGACAACATGTAGTCCCCTTCTTCCAGGTTCGCAATCACTGCTCTGAGTGACTCAATCTTGAATTTGAACCTCTGTACGTAAGTGTTCAAAGATTTTAGATTTAGAATCGGTCTCACCGAGCCGTCCGGCTTCGGTACCACAACAGTGTGGAATAATACCCCGTTCCCTGTTGCAGGAGGGGTATCTTGATTATCACCTGCTGGGAATACAGCTTGTGAATGGCTTCCAAAACTGTCTCCCTGTCAGAAGGAGACATCGGTAAAGCCGACTTTAGGAAACGGCGAGGGGGAGACGTCTCGAATTCTAATTTGTAACCCTGAGATATCACCTGAAGGATCCAGTGGTCTACTTGCGAGTGAGCCCACTGCGCGCTGAAATTCATTGAGACGGGCCCCCCACCGTGCCTGATTCTGCTTGTAAAGCCCCAGCGTATACTGAGGGCTTGGCAGAGGCGGGAGAGGGTTTCTGTTCCTGGGAACTGGCTGATTTCTGCAGCCTTTTTCCTCTCCCTCTGTCACGGGGCAGAAATGAGGAACCTTTTGCCCGCTTGTCCACGAAAAGACTGCACCTGATAATATGGCGTCTTCTCATGTTGAGAGGCGACCTGGGGTACAAACGTGGAATTCCCAGCTGTTGCCGTGGCCACCAGGTCTGAAAGACCGACCCCAAATAACTCCTCCCTTAATAAAGCAATACTTCCAAATGCCGTTTGGAATACGCATCACCTGACCACTGACGTGTCCATAACCCTCTACTGGTAGAAATGGACAACGCGCTTAGACTTGATGCCAGTCGGCAAATATTCCGCTGTGCATCACGCATATATAAAAATGCATCTTTTAAATGCTCTATAGGCAAAAATATACTGTCCCTATCTAGGGTATCAATATTTTCAGTCAGGGAATCCGACCACGCCAACTCAGCACTGCACATCCAGGCTGAGGCGATTGCTGGTCGCAGTATAACACCAGTATGTGTGTAAATACCTTTTAGGATACCCTCCTGCTTTCTATCAGCAGGATCCTTAAGGGCGGCCATCTCAGGCGAAGGTAGAGCCCTTACAAGCGTGTGAGCGCTTTATCCCCCCTAGGGGGTGTTTCCCAACGCACCCTAACCTCTGGCGGGAAAGGATATAATGCCAATAACATTTTAGAAATTATCCGTTGTTATCGGGGGAAACCCACGCATCATCACACACCTCATTTAATTTCTCATATTCAGGAAAACTACAGGTAGTTTTTCCTCACCGAACATAATACCCCTTTTTTTGGTGGTACTCGTATTATCAGAAATGTGTAAAACATTTTTCATTGCCTCAATCATGTAACGTGTGGCCCTACTGGAAGTCACATTCGTCTCTTCACCGTCGACACTGGAGTCAGTATCCGTGTCGGCGTCTATATCTGCCATCTGAGGTAACGGGCGCTTTAGAGCCCCTGACGGCCTATGAGACGTCTGGACAGGCACAAGCTGAGTAGCCGGCTGTCTCATGTCAACCACTGTCTTTAATACAGAGCTGACACTGTCACGTAATTCCTTCCAACAGTTCATCCACTCAGGTGTCGACCCCCTAGGGGGTGACATCACTATTACAGGCAATCTGCTCCGTCTCCACATCATTTTTCTCCTCATACATGTCGACACAAAAGTACCGACATACAGCACACACACAGGGAATGCTCTGATAGAGGACAGGACCCCACTAGCCCTTTGGGGAGACAGAGGGAGAGTTTGCCAGCACACACCAGAGCGCTATATATATACAGGGATAACCTTATATAAGTGTTTTTCCCCTTATAGCTGCTGTATAGTTAATACTGCGCCTAATTAGTGCCCCCCTCTCTTTTTTTAACCCTTTCTGTAGTGTAGTGACTGCAGGGGAGAGACAGGGAGCTTCCCTCCAACGGAGCTGTGAGGGAAAATGGCGCCAGTGTGCTGAGGAGATAGGCTCCGCCCCTTTTTCGCGGACTTTTCTCCTGCTTTTTTATGGATTCTGGCAGGGGTTAAATGCATCCATATAGCCCAGGAGCTATATGTGATGCATTTTTTTTGCCATCCAAGGTGTTTTTATTGCGTCTCAGGGCGCCCCCCCTAGCGCCCTGCACCCTCAGTGACCGAAGTGTGAAGTGTGCTGAGAGCAATGGCGCACAGCTGCAGTGCTGTGCGCTACCTTGTTGAAGACAGGACGTCTTCTGCCGCCGATTTTCCGGACCTCTTCTGCCTTCTGGCTCTGTAAGGGGGCCGGCGGCGCGGCTCTGGGACCCATCCAAGCTGGGCCTGTGATCGTCCCTCTGGAGCTAATGTCCAGTAGCCTAAGAAGCCCAATCCACTCTGCACGCAGGTGAGTTCGCTTCTTCTCCCCTTAGTCCCTCGATGCAGTGAGCCTGTTGCCAGCAGGTCTCACTGAAATTAAAAAACCTAATCTAAAACTTTCACTAAGAAGCTCAGGAGAGCCCCTAGTGTGCACCCTTCTCGTTCGGGCACAGAGATCTAACTGAGGCTTGGAGGAGGGTCATAGGGGGAGGAGCCAGTGCACACCAGATAGTCCTAAAGCTTTCTTTAGATGTGCCCAGTCTCCTGCGGAGCCGCTATTCCCCATGGTCCTTACGGAGTCCCCAGCATCCACTTAGGACGTTAGAGAAAAAGAGATTCCGGATGAGGTTATTCCTACGCTGATAATGGCTAGGAAGGACGTGACGGCTAAACATTATCACCGTATACGGCGAAAATATGTTGCTGGGTGTGAGGCCAGGAATGCCTCTACAGAGGAATTCCAGCTGGGCCGTTTCCTTCACTTCCTACAGTCGGGAGTGACTTTGGGCCTAGAATTGGGGTCCATTAAGGTCCAGATTTCGGCCCTATCCATTTTCTTTCATACAAAAACTAGCTTCTCTACCTGAAGTTCAGATGTTTGTAAAGGGAGTGCAGCATATTCAGCCCCTTTTTGTGCCACCAGTGGCACCTTGGGATCTTAACGTGGTGTTGAGTTTCCTGAAATCTCACTGGTTTGAGCCGCTTAAGACCATGGAGTTAAAATATCTCACGTGGAAAGTGGTCAAGAATTGGCGGCTTTGTCAGGTTTTCCATATGGACAGGGCAGAATTACGGACTCGTCCGCAATTTCTGCCGAAGGTGGTGTCATCTTCATTTGAACCAACCTATTGTGGTGCCTGCGGCTACTCATGACTTGGAGGATTCCAAGTTACTAGATGTAGTCAGGGCTTTGCAGATTTATGTAGCCAGAACGGCTGGAGTCAGGAAACCTGACTCGCTTTTTATCCTGTATGCATCCAACATGCTGGGTGCTCCTGCTTCAAAGCAAACTATTGCTCGCTGGATCTGTAACACGATTCAGCAGGCTCATTCTGAGGCTGGCTTGCCGCCTCCAAAATCAGTAAAAGCCCATTCCACAAGGAAGGTGGGCTCTTCTTGGGCGGCTGCCCGAGGGGTCTCGGCATTACAGTTTTCCCGAGCAGCTACTTGGTCGGGTTCAAACACTTTTGCAAAGTTCTACAAGTTTGATACCCTGGCTGAGGAGGACCTTGTGTTTTCTCATTCGGTGCTGCAGAGTCATCCGCACTCTCCCGCCCGTTTGGGAGCTTTGGTATAATCCCCATGGTCCTTACGGAGTCCCCAGCATCCACTAGGACGTTAGAGAAAATAAGATTTTACTCACCGGTAAATCTATTTCTCGTAGTCCGTAGTGGATGCTGGGCGCCCGTCCCAAGTGCGGACTACTTCTGCAATACTTGTATATAGTTATTGCTTAAATAAGGGTTATGTTATGGTTGCATCAGGTTTGTCTGATGCTCTGTTGTTGTTCATACTGTTGACTGGGTAAGTTTATCACAAGTTATACAGTGTGATTGGTGTGGCTGGTATGAGTCTTACCCTGGATTCCAAAATCCTTTCCTTATAATGTCAGCTCTTCCGGGCACAGTTTCCTTAACTGAGGTCTGGAGGAGGGGCATAGAGGGAGGAGCCAGTGCACACCAGTAGTACTAAATCTTTCTTAGAGTGCCCAGTCTCCTGCGGAGCCCGTCTATTCCCCATGGTCCTTACGGAGTCCCCAGCATCCACTACGGACTACGAGAAATAGATTTACCGGTGAGTAAAATCTTATTTTCTGTGACCTATATGAGATATCCCCAAACCAATCCATTATGAGTGATATCAGCATCTCTGAACTAGCTCTCACAATCACATAGTGAGTATGGAGATACACAGAATATTACACAAAAATATCAATACGTTACTAGTAAGACTATCAATACATTTCCGCAGTGGACCAGCAACCGTCAGAAAATGACAACTAAGATACAAGAACTGTTGCACGTTTCATTTTCACAATCAACTCCAGGGGCAAACACAGGATTTTCATGGTGGGGTTTCTGCCATACGTGTGTGTGTGTGTGTGTGTGTGTGTGTGTATATATATACTGTATATGTAGCATATATACACACAGTATACACACACAGCATACTTACAGTACACACAGGATATTTACCACACACGCACACACACACACACACACACACACACACACACACACACACACACACACACACACACACACACACACACACACACACACACACACACACACACACACACGGACAGGGAGGAGGACAGCTGACCGGTAGGGGCTAATATTTGTTATGTTATTTTCCTGTGGGGAACAATAGGATTTATGGGAGAAGAACAATGTGAATAATTCATGTGGGGAGCAATAGGATTTATGTGGGGAGCAACATGATTTATGTGGGGAGCAATGTGATTGTTTTTCCTGTGTAGGCCAATGTATGTGTGTTGGTTTTTTTTTACTGTGAGGGCCAATGTGTGTTTTTTTTTTTTTTTTTTCCTGTGGGGAACTGATGGCGCGCTTTGGCAATTTTAAAATATTGGCCCTCATTCCGAGTTGTTCGCTCGCAAGGCGATTATAGCAGAGTTACACACGCTAAGCCGCCGCCTACTGGGAGTGAATCTAAACATCTTAAATGTGCGACCGATGTATTCGCAATATTGCGATCAAAACCGAGTTAGCAGTTTCTGAGTAACTCCAGACTTACTCTGCCTGTGCGATCAATTCAGTGCTTTTCGGTCCCGGCTGACGTCATAAACACACCCAGCGTTCGCCCAAGCACTCCCACCGTTTCTCCAGACACGCCTGCGTTTTTTCCGGAAACGGTAGCGTTTCCTGCCACACGCCCCTAAAACGCCGTACATCCGCCCAGTAACACCCATTTCCTGTCAATCACAATGCGTTCTCCGGAGCGACGAAAAAGCCGTGAGTAAAATTACTTTCTTCTTAGTAAAGTTACTTGACGCATGCGCAGTGCGAACATTACGCATGCGCACTAAGAGAATTCTCACTGCGATGCGATGAAAAATACCGAGCGAACAACTCGGAATGAGGGCCATTGTTCGGTGTGCAGCGAGTAAAAAAAGGTTGAAAATCACTGACCTAGACTCTCTGTGAGTGAGTGTGTGTGTGTGTGTGTGTGTAATATTTGTAGTGAGTGTGGGGACAGGAGTGTGTGTGTGTGTATATAATCTGTAGTGAGTGTGGGGACAGGACTATGTGTGTGTGTAATCTGTAGTGAGTGTGGGGACAGGACTATGTGTGTGTGTAATCTGTAGTGAGTGTGGGGAGAGGACTGTGTGTGTGTGTAATCTGTAGTGAGTGTGGGGACAGGACTGTGTGTGTGTGTAATCTGTAGTGAGTGTGGGGACAGGACTGTGTGTGTGTAATCTGTAGTAAGTGTGGGGACAGGACTGTGTGTGTGTGTAATCTGTAGTGAGTGTGGGGACAGGACTGTGTGTGTGTAATCTGTAGTAAGTGTGGGGACAGGACTGTGTGTGTGTGTAATCTGTAGTGAGTGTGGGGACAGGAGTGTGTGTATATAATCTGTAGTGAGTGTGGGGATAGGACTGTGTGTGTGTGTAATCTGTAGTGAGTGTGGGGATAGGACTGTGTGTGTGTGTAATCTGTAGTGAGTGTGGGGACAGGACTGTGTGTGTGTAATCTGTAGTAAGTGTGGGGACAGGACTGTGTGTGTAATGTATGAGTGTGTGTGTGGTATCTGTGGTAAGTGCTCTCCCTCCCCAGGTGCTGCTAACAATATCACTGATGATTGTATTGCCCTGTGTAACCTGCTGCACCAGGCCAGCTATGTTTCTGCAGGTGAGGGGGCAATGGGGGGCACCTCACCTCACCACACCAGTTTACTCACAACACTAGGGTGAAGGCTGTGACCTGGCTATTACTGTGTTTGTATGGATGTAGTGCAGGGACGTAACAGTTAAATTGTGTAGAGGGTGAGACAGGCTCCTGGCACTGAGAGCCTCCACCATTTGTACCTCCACAGCCTCTGACCTCACCGCACGTCACTGGTACAATTGTATAGTATGCAAATTAAAAATGTTACTTCAATGCTGATTGGTTGCCATGGGCAACTTCTCCACTGGCTCACTTCTGTACACTTTTCACCGCTTCATGAATAGACCCCTATGTGTGGAAAGTCTGTTACAATAAATTACATAGGGCTTGTACACGCCCATTTCTGTGACCTATATGAGATATCCCCAAACCAATCCATTATGGGGGTCATTCCGAGTTGTTCGCTCGTTATTTTTTTGTCGCAACGGAGCGATTAGTCGCTAATGCGCATGCGCAATGTCCGCAGTGCGACTGCGCCAAGTAAATTTGCTATGCAGTTAGGAATTTTACTCACGGCATTACGAGGTTTTTTCTTCGTTCTGGTGATCGTAATGTGATTGACAGGAAGTGGGTGTTTCTGGGCGGAAACAGGCCGTTTTATGGGTGTGTGCGAAAAAACGCTGCCGTTTCTGGGAAAAACGCGGGAGTGGCTGGAGAAACGGAGGAGTGTCTGGGCGAACAGAATGAGGTCTCAGTGAGCTCCCACCTCTACGCTAATCCTACGCCTACTGTTCTGTTTTACTGAGCAGGTTCCATCCGAGTGTCAACGCAAAGTGAGTACAGTAGCAAGACACCATTAGATCACATAGGACCTGCTCGTCTCTCTTTGGCCATAATAGGAAGGGGACAGGTGAAGGTGTCAAACGAAGTGGAACACGCTTATAGAAAATGACACATCTTTTTTTCACAGTATCGATTCTAGATTAATCCAAAAATGAAAAAGCTACATTTAGGGTTTAGGCTGACTATGGGGGTCATTCCGAGTTGATCGCTCGCTAGCTAGTTTTAGCAGCCGTGCAAACGCTATGCCGCCGCCCACTGTGGAGTGTATTTTAGCTTAGCAGAAGTGCGAACGCATGTTCAGGCGAGCTCTACAAAAACAGTTTGTGCAGTTTCAGAGTAGCTCTGAACCTACTCAGCGCTTGCGATCACTTCAGCCTATTCCTGTCCGGATTTGACGTCATACACCTGCCCAGCGACCGCCCAGACACGCCTGCGTTTTTTCAGACACGCCTGCATTTTTGCAAACACTCCCTGAAAACGGTCAGTTGACACCCAGTAATGCCCACTTCCTGTCAATCTTCTTGCGGCCGTCAGTGTAACTGAAAACTTCGCTAGAACCTGTGTAAAACAACAAATGGCTTTGTACCCGTATGTAGCACGTGCGCATTGCGGTGCATACGCATGTGCAGAAATGCCGATTTTTAGCCTGTTCGCTGCACAGCGCACAACGGCAGCTAGTGATCAACTCGGAATGACCCCCTATAATTTAATTCTATAAAGTCTATCTCCTCTGAGGATGACATAATTGAACTAAGGAGTATCAAACATTTGAAATTTCAGATATTGCCAACCAGATTTTCTACTGATTATAAACCTATTGGAGGACCCGTAATGCTGGAATAATTAAGGTGAAAGTAACAGGAGACTGGAATTCTCCCAGTCAAGTCAACCAAAAACATCCAAAAAGGCTTACACAGTTACAAAGAAAGAAAAAGTACCACCTATGACCACCAGGGGGTAAATTTACTAAGATGGGAGTTCTATTTAAAATGGGATGTTCCCATAGCAACCAATCAGATTTTACTTCTCATTTATTTAGCACCTTCTAGAACAGTGTTTTTCAACCACTGTGCCGTGTCACACTAGTGTGCCCTGAGCAGTCTCCAGGTGTGCCCCCATAGAAGCACAGCCAGGCCTGTCAGCGTCTTGCCGCTACTGAGGCCCTGGAACGATCAATACTGGTGGGTTTAGTGGTTGCAGAGCCAGTTCTATTTATGGACCCGGGCAGTGTTGGGCTTTTCTAGCTTTCTCAGATGTGGCTCAGGCATTACCTATGGAGAAGCTGCGACATGACATCCTAGGACACGCAACTGCACCATGCATCACCATTATATTTCAGTGTGCCTTGGCAATATTTAAATCTTGTTCAGTGTGCCGCAAGTTGTAAAAGGTTGAAAATCTCTGTTCTAGAAGATAATACCTGGAATCTGATTGGTTGCTATGGGCAACATCCCATCTTAAATAGAACTCCCATTTTAGTAAATATACCCCCAGGTGTCAGACATCCAGATCTTTATAATTTAAACTGTATTTAGGGGGTCATTCAGATCTGATCGCTAGGCAGCGATTTTTGCTGTCCTGCGATAAGATAGTCGCCGCCTACAGGGGGAATGTATTTTTGCTGTGCAAGTGTGCAATTGCATGTGTCGCAGAGCTCTCTGGTCAGCCCAGGATGGCTATGGGTCATATGGTCGACATGCATTAGGTCGACAGTCATTAGGTCGACCACTATTGGTCGACAGTGACTAGGTTGACATCTGAAATAGGTCGACACAGTCATTAGGTCGACATGAACAAGGTCGACATGGAAAAAGGCCGACATGAGTTTTTTTTACTTTTTTGGTGTCGTTTTCATCGTAAAGTGACAGGGAACTCCAACTGGTGCTCCGTGTCCCCTCGCATGGTGAGCGAACTTTGGGCAAGGTGCCTCGCTCTGCTACCGCTGCGCTCGGCACGAGTTACGATTCCCAATCGTAGTCCATGTGGATCGCAAAGCATGAAAAAGTTAAAAAAATTATTTTTTTTAAAAACCCATGTCAACCTTTTTCCATGTTGACCTAGTACACGTCGACCTAGTGACCATGTCGACCTAATGCATGCTGACCAATAGTGGTCAACCTAATGACCGTATCCTGCCCAGGACTTACTCAGCTACGATCACATCAGCCTGTCCGGGGCCGGATTTGACGTCAGACACCCTCCCTGCTAACGCTTGATCCCGCCTGTGTTTTACCAGACACTCCCTGAAAACGGTCAGTTGCCACCCACAAACGCCCTCTTCCTGTCAATCTCTTTGCGAACGCCCATGTGATGGATCCTTCGCACAATTCCGTTGCTGAGCTGCGAAGCCCGCGGGAGCCGTGTGACGCGTCAGTGCAGTGCGGTGCATACGCATGCGCAGTTCGGATCTGATCGCCTGCTGTGCGAAAACGCACAGATCAGATCTGAATGACCCCCTTAGTGCATTGAGGTTTGAAGACCATGCCATTGGAGAACTTATATACAGCACTTACAGTATATGTATATCATCCGTATATCAAAAATGTGTTGCCGTATTTGAAAAGCAAAATGTATTTAGAGAAAATGAGGTGTCTGTCTCTGATGCCTATCATTCAATGGTAGATTTTATCTATGTAACACAGTATGTTCTTCTAACCCTCTGATCAGTCTCGGACTGGGGTATGAAGGGCCCACCGGGGGGATTGCAGTGACAGGGGCCCATACTTAGGGTTGTGGCCAGTCTACAAAGGGGGTGCACAGTCTGGAACCTGATCCCTAGAGGAAAGAGTGGGTCCTCGGGCAGTGGGGCCCAGCGGTGGTTTCCCCTGTACCCCTGTGGGCCAGTTCGACCCTGCCTCTGATGCCCTGTTCTTGCCCCTGTATAACATACCCAGTAAGAGGTATTTCCTCTCTGCAGCTAGTGTACTTACAGATATATGCTGGACTCGTTGCCGCCTATGTCCGGGGACTGCAGCTTCTGCACAAGGATGATGATTATGCCGACAAACAGCACAAAGTTGATCTGTTGGACAGAGAGAAAAAAAAAGAAGAAACGGGTGAATCTCACATCCTCACACCCTGATGATAATGCGGAAAGCATGAAGGACACGGCATAAGGACACTATCGTAAAACCACCATATTATTTATTTCTGCATACATTTAGACTTATAACATGAATAAACGGCTTATACTGTATTATATTTTAGGTTCCCTTGTGGAAATACAAAAAAGCAACACTTTCATATCTATATAATACTATATACGGAGGAACCCTCTGTCGGCTACTAAAGCAATCTCTAGGCCATGGGCTACCACTATCTCCAGATGGCAATAGCTGCGGAGACCCAGAGCTAGATTAAGAGGGGGGGGGGGGGGGCACGGGGTCAGTACCCTGGGCCACCCTGTTTTAAGGGGCCCCCCAGCCAGAGATGCTCTGCCCCGCAGCAGCTCGCCTGGCAGCGGAGGCTGGAGATTGCCTGCATCATTCCCCGTGCTGACCGAGAAGTGGGGGAGGGAGCCGCATGCGGGGCATCACACAGCTGCCGGCATGAGACATCCTGCACTCTTCTCCCAGCAACGTGGAACCCTCCTGGCAGCCTGGAGTCTACTTCACCCCCCCACAGCCACGTTGGGGTGGAGGGGAGAGGCAGGCGGCTAGTGTAGCTGGGGGATGGATGCTAGAGGGAGGGGAAGGCCCCCCTGTCTTGGGTCCCTGGGCCCCCCAAGGGCTTAATCTGGCACTGCGGGGACCAATATTGGGAATGCATCGCATTCCAGATATTGATAAATCGGGCAGCATTGCATCCCCATAGAAACCTATGGGGGATGCGGCTGCGGACGGCAGTGGTGGTATCACAGCAGGTACTGGAGATACCTGCTGTGATTCCTCCTTCTTACATTCAGGAGATACCTAATATTTGTGGCTGAGCCCCGAAAACGGTTGTTTTGGGGGATATAGTGGCAAATATAGAATGATAAATGGGCCCCTATGGAAGCTAACTATATGGGGGTCATTCCGAGTTGTTCGCTCATTGCCGATTTTTGCTATGCTGCGATTTGCTGCTAAATGTGCATGTGCACGGTACGCAGCACACATGCGCTAAGTTATTTAACTAAAAACTTAGCAGTTTTGCTGGTGTTCGTCGCACTGCTGATTGGTGAGTGATTGACAGGAAAGGGGCGTTTCTGGGTGGTAACTGAGCGTTTTCCGGGAGTGTGCGGAAAAACGCAGGCGTGTCAGGTTAAAACGCGGGAGTGTCTGGAGAAACGGGGGAGTGGCTGGCCGAACGCAGGGCGTGTTTGTGACATCAAACCAGGTACGAAACGGACTGAGCTGATCGCAGTGTAGTAGTAAGTCTCGAGCTACTCAGAAACTGCAGGGAATTATTTAGTAGCAGTTCTGCTAATCTTTCGTTCGCTATTCTGCTAAGCTAAGATACACTCCCAGAGGGCGGCGGCCTAGCGTGTGCAATGCTGCTAAAAGCAGCTAGCGAGCGAACAACTCAGAATGAGGGCCTGTGTTACTGAGTGTAACAATTGTGTGACTACTCTAGTGACAGCCTGGCAAGGTATGATGTTTGAATGAATGGGTAACAGAGTGGGAAAGCCAGATAGTAGCTAGTAGGAGGGATGAAGTAAGTATGTACAGTAACTATATAACACCTTACAGAGGCTGTTTAATCAATCAGTATCTGATCCAGTGGAGCTTACAGACTAAAGGACGGTATACGGACTCTGGGTCGACAGTATCTAGGTCGACACCTATTGGTTGACACAGAAAAATAGGTCGCCGTGGTCATTAGGTTGACATGAACAAGGTCGACACGGAAAAAGGTTGACGTGAGTTTTTCAATTTTTTTTTGTTTTTTTAACCTTTTTCATACTTTACGATCCACGTGGACTACAATTGGGAACAGCATGGTGAGTGAAGCGAGCCATGCGAGGGGACACAGTGCACTAATTGGGGTTCCCGGTCACTTTCCAAGGAAAACAACACAAAACCCCCATAAAAAACTAATGTCGGCCTTTTTCCATGTCTGGCTTGTACATGTTGACCTAATGGCCGTGTCCACCTATTTCCTGTGTCGACCTACCAACTGTCGACCAATAGGTGTCGACCTAAAGTGTGTCGAGTTAGACACTGTCGACCCTGAGTCCCAGATCCTTAAAGGACATATTTATCAATAAATCCCCTCAAAACATCTTGGGATGGCATTAGCTTATGTTAGCCAGATGACTTTCTTGGAAGCTCTGACCCGGCAGCCGGATATTGCTAACTGCAAGTGAAAAAGATGTTTTCTTTGAAAATGTGGGTGATATTTTCAGAACCGTATTAATATAATAATGGCCCTCATTCCGAGTCGTTCGCTCGTTCTTTTTTTTCGCATCACAGTGAAAATCAGCTTAGAGCGCATGCGCAATGTTCGCACTGCGACTGCGCTAAGTAATTCTGCTATGAAGAAAGGATTTTTACTCACGGCTTTTTGTTCGCACCGGCGAACGTAGTGTGATTGACAGGAAATGGGTGTTACTGGGCGGAAACACGGTGTTTTATGGGCGTGTGGCTGAAAACGCTACCGTTTCCGGAAAAAACGCAGGAGTGGCCGGAGAAACGGGGGAGTGTCTGGGCGAACGCTGGGAGTGTTTGTGACGTCAAACCAGGAACGACAAGCACTGAACTGATCGCACAGGCAGAGTAAGTCTGGAGCTACTCTAAAACTGCTAAGTTTTTTTTGTTCGCAATATTGCGTAAACTTCGTTCGCACTTTTAAGATGCTAAGATACACTCCCAGTAGGCGTAGACTAAGCGTGTGTAACTCTGCTAAATTCGCCTTGCGACCGATCAACTCGGAATGAGGGCCAATGTGTGATTTTTTGTTGGTGTGTGGAAAGAACTGAAGTACAAAAAGAAAGACAATGATAAATACACGAAGAACATACACACATCACACAGACAGTGCCCTGTTCAGGACAGAACCCATATAGTAGCCCCAGGTAAGGCAACAATGCAAACCACTGTGCCAGGGCCGGCTCCAGGCCTACTAGCACCCCGAGCGAGCACATTTTGAAGAGACTTCCCCCGCGCTCCTGGAAAAGTGGATGTGGTTTCGCAACTTCATATTATCAAACTATAAATAAATATATTTTCACACCCCCTCTACACACACAATTAGCAGCCTTACACATAACAGCCACAGTGGTGTTCCTTACACATAATGTCTCCAGTATAGTGCCGGATACACATAATGACCCCAGTATAGTGCCGGATACACATAATGACCCCAGTATAGTGCCGGATACACATAATGACCCCAGTAGTGCAGTGCCAGATAGACATGGCATGCCCCCCAGCAGTGCCACATAGACACAACATGCCCCTCAGCAGTACCAGACAGACATGATATGCTGCCCAGAAGTGACAGACAGACACGATATGCCCCGCAGCAGTGCCAGATACACGATATGCCTCCCAGCAGTGCCAGATATACATGATATGCCCCCCAGCAGTGCCAGATACACATGATATGCCCCCCAGATACACTTGTCCCTACAGTGCCAAATATATATATGCCCCACAGTGCCAGATACATACAGTATATGCCCCACACAGTGCCAAATACATATATGCCCCCACACAGTGCTAGATATGCTCCCAGTGCCAGATACACATGTCCCATACAGTGCCAGATATGCCCCCAGTGCCAGATACACATGTCCCAATAGTGCCAGATATGCCCCCAGTGCCAGATACACATGTCCCAATAGTGCCAGATATACCCCCAGTGCCAGATACACATGTCCCCATAGTGGCAGACATACCCACTGTGCCAGATACACATGTCCCTACACAGTGACAGATATCCTTCCCCCCCCATCCCCCGCGCTGCTCCCCACGCATCTCTTGTTCTGAAGTGCGGGGAGGCTGCTGCTGCTCTTTAGTTGAGGGCGGGGAGGAGAGCGCAGCGTGCGCCTCTCCTGCCCCTCAGTCTCCAGTGGTGTGTAGCTCCAACTAGTCGCTGGTCTGCAAGCCAATCAATGCTCGTGGCCCGGCAGCCAATCAGGAGCCTCGGCTGCCGGACCGCAAGCTCTGATTGGCTCACGGGCTGACATCGGTTAGCGGGGAGGGGGTTAGGTCTGTCGGTTGTGTTGCAGTGTATGTCTTTGCTAGGAGGCGGACACTGCTACTGTAGGGACTGCTCCAGGCTCCAATATGGCGGCCAGAGCTAGCGGCGCCCATAAAGTGTGGCGCCCTGTTCGGCCGCTCTATTGGAAGGTGCCTGGAGCCGGCCCTGCACTGTGCCACTGTGTTATAATCAGAAGGGAAGCAAGGCACACAGAGACAGCTCATATAATAAAGGGAGCTTCTACAAGGCACACAGGGACATCGAGGGCCAGCTCTACCATTAAGCAGCTTTAGGCGGCTGCCTAGGGGCGGCAGCTCCTGGAGGGCGCCACTAAATTATTCTAGCAAAAAACTGAAGGATGACTCTGTGTACGGCCTCCTCCTTACACTGCGCTGGCTGCTGCTGCAGGTCTAATCAGGTGCAGCCGCCGCTATCAGGCTGTACCACAGATTGCCTCAGCGCTTCCTCCGTGCTAACAAGTGTAACATCATGTCATATGAAGGCACATAAGAGGCGGATGTAACTATGGCTCCCCAAGGGGCGCCCCCACGGCCGCTCCTCATAGTCCTGATGCAGGCCCCTGGATCCCGACTCTCCAGCATCAAGCAGCACCTGACTACATGTCTGCACTTGCATACCTCCCAACTGTCCCGATTTTCGCGGGACAGTCCCGTTTTTTGGGGACTGTCCCACCCGCGGGGCCACAGTGTCCCGCGGTGGGAAGGAGGGGGGGCCAGTTGGGAGGCTCATGCACTCGCTGCCCTGCTTAGCAGAGCAGCGGTGAATAGACGCTGTGCGCAAGC